>NC_133332.1:20413097-20660268 GCF_042186555.1 Aquarana catesbeiana
CGGTGACCCCCCCAAAGTGGTTGCGCTCACCTTAGAGCGTGTGACACAGTTTTTAGCTGTGCCAAAACACTCTGTGGAGCCACCCCCGGGCTCTGTATAGCAAGCTAGATGCGGTCTCCAACCTGGATCAATAAACGTCATATCATAAATGTAAAAAGAGACTATATAGTGTAATTCCGTCAAGGTAACTTTATTATAACAAAACCCACCCCCCACAAAGGGATGCTCACATTTCCTTGGTGCGTGAGTGCATCATACATTACAAGCTTCTTAAAAAAACGCCGACCGGCATGCTGTGGGGTATACGATTCTCCCGGCTGTGTTCTGTGCTGCTCACTCCATCCTGGCCCCTCCCCTACGCGTGTTCGACACAGGGGTCACGTGTCTTCATCAGGGTCACGTGTTCCCCCTGATGAAGACACGTGACCCCTGTGTCGAACACGCGTAGGGGAGGGGCCAGGATGGAGTGAGCAGCACAGGTGGATGATTTGGACATTTAATGTTTGCTTTGGACACTAATATACACATTACCTTCTGGATATTTTGAACACTGTTATATGCACATTTTTGGGGGGCGAGACCTCTACAGATTTTATTTATTTAAGGTTCACTAGGCACTTTAATATACTTTTTGATTATAACAGAGTATATGCATGTTGCACTTTATATGTATTATTGCACGTTTTTTATTAACTTATACATGCATTATAGGCACAGTATATATATGTGTTGACTTTTTGATTATATGTGGGAATATTTTTTATTTATTTTTTCATTGCACTTATGAGGAATTATATGTAAACATATATATATTTCTCTCCTATACTTTTTTTTGGTATTATAATCACGTTGGATAGATTATATGATACTTAAGCGCAGCGCATCCTTAGTTTACAACGGATTTTGTTGTCAGAAAATTTTATATCCTGCTCTCAAACTTTGTGTGTCGGAAATTCCTATGGAAAATGTGTGATGGAGCCCACACAAGGTCGGAATTTCTGACAACAAGGTCCTATCACACATTTTCCATCGGAAAATCCGACCGTGTGTACGGGGCATTAACGTTACTCAGTTTTGCAACTTTAAAGTGCTCTATTGTTGGATGCTAAGCCTTGCACTGTTTACCTGATTTGGTATAACACATCTATTTTACCTACTATCTGGTAGACTGTGGCTTAATTTCTGTGCAGCATTATATATTTGTGACTCAATAACGCCTAAGTTACCCAGGCGTGAGTGGCCTTCTACCTATAACCAGGTGTGTCAGTGGGGACTGAGCGGCTTTAATTCGGGGCGGAATACAGGACCCATCATCAATAGTGGCTCCTGCGGGGGGGATAAGCACTACACCAGAAGCACGGATCATCATGGCCGCTATGTGCAGTGGGATCCAAAGGAGTGGTCAAGGTATCTGTAGTTACAAATAAAAAGGTGAACTTATCCTTTTAAATTTACAATACCCACGCTTTATTTAATCTAAATGTATATTTTATTTCTTAGAGAATCCAATGTTGAGAGTTCCAAGCAGTAGTTTGGGTCCCTCCCCTCCCCTAGTAGCTAAGGCCCCAGTTACTTGTGTACAAGAAGGTGGTTCCTTTATTTTTTTGGCTTTGTGGTATACGTAGAACTTGAGCAGAACTAAAGAATTCTGGAGAGGATAAATCACCACCAGAGTCCCAGAGAGCTACGCAAAGTGATTCAACTTGTAAGCAATAACTCAAGACTGTTAAACCCCCCCTTATGGGTGGAGTTGACCTACAAAGCACAGTAATATGAAAGACATATTGTACGGCATCTGAAAACATCTGGAAGGGAATTCTTTATGTTTTATCTCTGAATGACCCAAAGGGCCTGATTTACTAAAGAAAATGTGTGTTTTAATTAGCGCAATTGGACAGCTAAAAAGCGGTGAATGAATAATGAATCTATCATACCCCGATCAGCCATAACATTCCGACAAATGACAGGTAAAGTGAATAACATTGATTATCTCATTACAATGGCACCCGAAAGCAGGTGGGGTATATTGTATTAGATGGCAAGTGAACTTGTTTCCCCTGAAGTTGATGTGTTGAATGAAAAAAATCGGCAAACATAAGGATTTGAGTGACTTTGACAAGGGCCATGGGGGCAACTGGACAGAGGGGAGGGACCAGGAGTGCCAGCAGGGGACCCAAAAAGTGGAGGTTCGCGGCCAGGTAGGTATAGACATGTTTGTTATTTTATAATTTTTTTTAATCAAACAATGGGAAATCCCCCAAAAGAGGCTTTAAAGCAGCCAATAATATAATTAACAAAATACAGAAAAGGTAAGTAATAAATAATTGTATTAATGCAAAAGGGTATTAATACTGACATCAAGGGTCAGGACATGAACTGGAGTACAAAAGCAATGAGTTAAAAAAACAGTACCAATAACAAGAGGCAGTGTGGGGTATGTTGCACCATATGCAACAGTAATACAATAATACAAAGATCTTATATGTAGGAACTGACGCGTTTCGACCCCAGTGGGTCTTCTTCAGAGGATAAATGTATAAGAACTGTAGGGGTATAAACATGTATTGAATTACTTCAAAAACAAAAACAAAAAAGGAAAAAAGAAAAAATATGAGCGAGTCCATATGTTATGTCTTTACCAGTCACGGTGTGTTAGATGTTTTTTTATCCAATATCTGGGGTGCGCAGCCCGTTTGTCTGTACTCCTGTGAGTGTCCCTTTCGTTCTAATTTTTTTTTTAATTACCTTTACAATGGCTTTAACCAGCAAATTATTTTACTGAATAAAGTTGTCACAAGCATACAACTCCTCTTCAACAATTTTCCATTTATTATATAGCAGTGCAACCAGTCTACAGATGATATTGTTCCTATTTAATATTTGACAGGGTCTTTGGGCTATGATGTGATGTTTCATACTTTTAGCTTACACCCAACCAATGGTAATTTGCTCACTATTTGGTCCTATTTGGTCCCACAAAGGGATACCCCACTATGATGCAACACAATGGGGTTGATTTACTAAACCTGAAGAGCGCAAAACCTGGTGCAGCTGTGCATGGGAGCTAATCAGCCTTTAACTTAGCTTGTTCAATGTCCATACATATTAGACATGTGCGATTAGTTTAGTACGAATCGAAAATTCGTACGATTTTCCGTAAATTCGTACATTCAGGAGGATCCGAAATACGATTTGCTATGCTTCCGAATTTTGTACGAAATGCGAAATTTTCTTTTACGAATTTCGGATCCAAATTCCTAACGAACATTCGTAATTGTTACGAAAAGTTAACTAATGAAAATTCATATTTCGTACGAAATTTCGGACACGAATTACGAAATATGAATTAATTCTAATACGAAAAGGAACGGAACAAAACAAACCAAATTTATTGACGGCGCTCATGTCTAATACATATGGATGTTGATTTACTAAAACTGGAGAGTGCAAAATCTGGTGCAGCTCTGGATAGAAACCAATCAACTTTCAGCGTTTTTTTTTTTTGTCATTGCTTAAGAACAAGCTAAAGTTAGAAGCTGATTGTCTACCACACACAGCTGCACCAGATTTTGCACTCTCCAGTTTTAGTAAATCAACACCATGATGATTCCACAAAGGTTCTTTGCCCTTTCCACTCCATGCTCAATACCTCCATACCACATTCACCAGAGAGAGTTGATGCTTTGTGGAACAAATGGGTTGGAATGTGCTTGTGACACCCCCAAATGCGGGTCTCAACAATGTTACACTTTATATTCCTTGTTTTCCCTAAACCAGCTTTAACATTTTTTTGCTAGGGCAGAGTAGATGGTTCTCATAAGGAAAGGGAAAAAAGGAAGGGAAGTCTCTTGTGTTGTAAAAAAATACTTAAAAACCACTGCACTTACTTGTGGGTAATTGTAAGATCGCTATACAATTAGGAAGCGCAGTTCTATCTAGATCAGGCGTGTGCTTCAAACACAGGATATGACGTCACCTGGAAATTCCACCCAGTATAGAAAATGGCATCATTTGGAAGTCCCAACCAACGCATTTCGTCATCAAAGTACAATTTCTTCAGGAGCAGATCTGATTTTTGATATGTTGAGGTGTCAATTTATTTCAATTGGTTACCCTAATGCAATGCACATTAATGTGTGACATAGTGGGGTTGATTCACTAAAACTGGTGAAAAGTCTGGTTCAGCTGTGCATAGTAGCCAATCATCTTCTAGCTTCAGCTTGTTCAGTTAAGCTTTGGCAAAGAAACCTGGAAGCTGATTGGTTTCTATGCAGAGCTGCACCAGATTTTGCACTCTCCAATTTTAGTAAATCAACCCCATGGTGTTTTAACAAAGGTTCTTTCTCCTTTTTACTCCATGCTCCATATCTGCATACCGCATTCACAAGAGAGAGTTGATCCTTTGTGTAACAAATGGGTCAGAATTAGGGATGAGCCGAACACCCCCCTGTTGGGTTCGCACCAGAACATGCGAACAGGAAAAAAGTTCGTTCGAACACACGAACACCGTTTTTTTAAAGGCTTATATGCAAGTTATTGTCATAAAAAGTGTTTGGAGCCCTGGGTCCTGCCCCAGGGGACATGGATCAATGCAAAAAAAAGTTTTAAAAACGGCCGTTTTTTCAGGAGCAGTGATTTTAATAATGCTTAAAGTCAAACAATAAAATTGTAATATCCCTTTAAATTTCGTAGCTGGGGGGTGTCTATAGTATGTCTGTAAAGGGGCGCATGTTTCCCGTGTTTAGAACAGTCTGATAGCAAAATGACATTTCAAAGGAAAAAACCCATTTAAAACTACTCGCCGCTATTGCATTGCCAACAATACACATAGCAGTTCATTGATAAAAACGGCATGAGAATTCCCCACAGGGAAACCCCGAACAAAAATTTAAAAAAAAATGACGTGGGAGTCCCCCTAAATTCCATACCAGGCCCTTTAGGTCTGGTATGGATATTAAGGGGAACCCCGGCCAAAATTAAAAAAAAAAATGACATGGGGTTCCCCCTAAATTCCATACTAGACCCTTCAGGTCTGGTATGGATTTTAAGGGGAACCCCGCGCCCAAAAAAAAAAAAACGGCACGGGTCCCCCCAAAAATCCATACCAGACCCTTATCCGAGCACGCAACCTGGCAGGCCGCAGGAAAAGAGGGGGGGACGAGAGTGCGGCCCCCCCTCCTGAACCGTACCAGGCCACATGCCCTCAACATTGGGAGGGTGCTTTGGGGTAGCCCCCCAAAACACCTTGTCCCCATGTTGATGAGGACAAGGGCCTCATCCCCACAACCCTGGCCGGTGGTTGTGGGGGTCTGCGGGTGGGGGGCTTATCGGAATCTGGAAGCCCCCTTTAACAAGGGGACCCTCCAGATTCCGCCCCCCCCCCCCTGTGTGAAATGGTAAGGGGTACTTACCCCTACCATTTCACTAAAAAACTGTCAAAAATGTTAAAAATGACAAGAGACAGTTTTTGACAATTCCTTTATTTAAATGCTTCTTCTTTCTTCTATCTTCCTTCATCTTCTTCTTCTGGTTCTTCTGGCTCTTCTGGTTCTTCCTCCGGTGTTCTCATCCAGCATCTCCTCCGCGGCCTCTTCTATCTTCTTCTCCTCGGGCCGCTCCGCACCCATGGCATGGGGGGAGGCTCCCGCTCTTCTCTTCATCTTCTTCTTCATCTTCATCTCTTCTTCCTTCTTCTCTTCTTCATTTTCTTCTCCGGGCCACTCCGCATCCATGCTGGCATGGAGGAAGGCTCCCGCTGTGTGACGGCGTCTCTTCATCTGACAGTTCTTAAATAACGGGGGACGGGGCCACCCGGTGACCCTGCCCCCCTCTGACACACGGTGACTTGACGGGACTTCCCTGTGATGTCACGGGGAATGCCACAGGGAAGTCCCGTCATGTCCCGTGCGTCAGAGGGGGGCGGGGTCACCGGGTGGCCCCTCCCCCCATTATTTAAGAACCGTCAGACGAGGAGACGCCGTCACACAGCGGGAGCCTTCCTCCATGCCAGCATGGGTGCGGAGCGGCCCGGAGAATAAAATGAAGAAGAGAAGAAGAGAAGAAGGAAGAAGAGAAGAAGAAGAAGATGAATAGAACAGCGGGAGCCTCCCCCCATGCCATGGGTGCGGAGCGGCCCGAGTAGAAGAAGATAGAAGACGCCGCAGAGGAGATGCTGGATGAGAACGTCGGAGGAAGAACCAGAAGATGAAGGAAGATAGAAGAAAGAAGAAGCATTTAAATAAAGGAATTGTCAAAAACTGTCTCTTGTCATTTTTAACATTTTTGACAGTTTTTTAGTGAAATGGTAGGGGTAAGTACCCCCTTACCATTTCACACAGGGGGGGCCAGGATCTGGGGGTCCCCTTGTTAAAGGGGGCTTCCAGATTCCGACAAGACCCCCGCCTGCAGACCCCCACAACCACCGGCCAGGGTTGTGGGGATGAGGCCCTTGTCCTCATTAACATGGGGACAAGGTGTTTTGGGGGGCTACCCCAAAGCACCCTCCCAATGTTGAGGGCATGTGGCCTGCTACGGTTCAGGAGGGGGGGCACACTCTCGTCCCCCCCTCTTTTCCTGCGGCCTGCCAGGTTGCGTGCTTGGATAAGGGTCTGGTATGGATTTTTCGGGGGACCCCACACCGTTTTTTTTTTTTTTTGGCGCGGGGTTCCCCTTAAAATCCATACCAGACCTGAAGGGTCTAATTTAGGGAGAACCCCATGTCATTTTTTTTTTAAATTTTGGCCGGAGTTCCCCTTAATATCCATACCAAACCTGAAGGGCCTTGTATGGAATTTAGGGGGACTCCCACGTCATTTTTTTTTTTTTAATTTTGGTTCGGGGTTGCCCCTGTGGGGAATTCCCATGCCATTTTTATCAATGAACTTCTATGTGTATTGTCGGCAATGCAATAGCCGCGGGTAGTTTTAAATGGGTTTTTTCCTTCGAAATGTCATTTTGCTGTCAGACTGTTCTAAACACGGGAAACATGCGCCCCTTTACAGGCATACTATAGACACCCCCCAGCTACAAAATTTAAAGGGATATCACACTTTTAAAGGGTGTTCCGAGGCATTCGAATTTGCCACGAACACCCCAAATTGTTCGCTGTTCGGAGAACTTGCGAACAGCCAATGTTCGAGTCGAACTCGAAGCTCATCCCTAGTCAGATTGTGACTTTGACACCCCAAATGCGGGTCTGAACAATGTTCTACTTTATATTCCTTGGTGTCCTTTAACCAGCTATAACCTCTTTTGCCAGGGCAGAATAGATGGTACTCCTAAGGAAAAGAAAAGGAAGGCTCTCATAGTGTAAAAATACTTTAAATCCACTGTACTTGTGGGTAATTGTACGATCGCTATACAATTAGGAAGCGCAGTTCTACCTTGATCAGGTGTGTGCTCCAAACACAGAATATGACGTTACCTGGAAATTCCACCCGGTATAAGATATGACGTCACTCGGAAGTCCCAACCAACGCATTTCTTCATCCAAGTGCAATGTCTTCAGGAGCAGATGTGATTTTTATCATGTTGAGGTGCCCATTCACTTCATTCGGTTGCCTTAATGCAATGCACAATACTGTGTAATACAGTGGGATTGGATTACTAAAACTAGAGAGTACAAAATCTATTGTAGCTGTTCATGGTAGCCAATCAGCTTTTAACTTCAGCTTGTTCAATTTAAGCTTTGACAATAAAATCTGGAAACTGATTGGTTTCTATGCAGAGCTGCACCAGACTTTGCGCTCCAAAGTTTTAGTAAATCAACTTCATGTTTTTTTCACAAAGGTTCTTTCCCCTTTCCACTCCATGCTCAATACCCCCATACCGCATTCACAAGAGAAAGTTGATCCTTTGTGCAACAAAAGGGTCAGAATGTGATTTTGACACCCCAAATTCGGGTCTGAACAATATTCTACATTATATTCCTTGGTGTCCTTTAACCGGCTATAACCTCTTTTTGCCAGGGCAGAATAGATGCTCATAAGAAAAAGGAAACAAAGGATCTCATAGCATGTTGAGGTGCCAATTCATTTACCTTTTTTTTTTTTTCCGAAATGGTGAACGTGGATGAATTTTTTTTTTTTTAAGTACATTTTTATTAAGGGATCAAAATGGGATACAGATGCCAAAAAGGGGTAACACAAAAGGGAAATGTTACATAGATTAAGGCATATCACAATATAATTTAATATTTTTTTCCAAGGTGGTAATGATCTGTATACTGAAAATATGATGGAAGATAAGAAACATCCATCTGATCTCAAAATTTATGGAGGGACAAAAACAAAAATGAGAGTTGAGAACTCAATCGATGATCTAATATAATCTAGGGAAGAGAAAGGATGGGGAAAAGGTGAGGGATATAGGTGGATGGGGGGGGGGGATAAAGGGAGGGGGGGAGAAGGAATAGACCAATAAGGATGTTTTTCCTAGTCCAACTATGTAAGTTAGAGCACTGGTACTAAGAGCATTGACTATAGTATAAAATATACAACATAGAGTTAACGAGGGGGAGAAGTGGTGAAAATTCTAATTTGAGATAATGATGATAATAATGCTGGTGATGATGATATTGATAGTGACTATGGTGATAATGATGATCATAATGATGGTTGGTAGCCTATAAAGTTTTGGCAGAAAGGGATGAGGCCATGTGGGGGAAGAGTTACCAGGGCTGTCTGTCCAAGCAGGTGATAGTAGAAAAATTCAAAAGACTGGATCCGAAAGAGGAAATTCTAGAACAGTGGTCTCCAAACTGTGGCCCGGTGTCCAGATGTGGCCCTTTGCTTGCTTCTATCTGGACCTCAGGACACTATTCCTCCAACTGACAATAATGATGAGGCACCTTTCCTCCTACTGACACCATTGATGGGGCACAATTTTTACTACTAAGACCAATGATGGGGCACTATTCCTCCCACTGACACCATTGATGGGGCACAATTCCTCCTACTAAGACCAATGTTGGGGCACTATTCCTCCCACTGATACAATAGATGGAGAACTGTTCCTCCTACGAAGACCAATATTGGAGCACTATTCCTTCCACTGATGCCATCGATGGAGCACTGTTCCTCCTACGAAGACCAATGTTGGGGCACTATTCCTCCCACTCACACTATCGATGGGGCACTGCTACCCCTACTAAGACCAATTATGGGGCACTAGTCCTCCCACTGACACCATCTATGGGGCACTGCTCCCCCTACTTAGGCCAATTATGGGGCACTATTCCTCCCACTGACACCATATATCCACCAGCAAGTTAGAACATATTTCTTCAATCAATTATGGTTTCATGTTGTGTCATTAATTTTATTTTCACCGCTCAGTGCTGTTTTTACGTGTATATTATATGCATTCATTGTATGTACCTACTTATCAGTTACGACCACAATGTGGCGTCCTGTTGACATAATTGATGTACTCTCGATGCCCTATTGTATGCGCACATACATATGTGTGTATAAACAATTTTGGAATGACATTTATTACAATGTGCTTTTCTCTTATGTGGTTTTTGTTGTGATATGTTTGATACATTTTATGATCAATAAATACACTGTATTCAATTCATCTCCACGCTGTCTATGGACCTCATTTTAAAGTCCCAAAACTCCCATTTTTTTCTCTTCTGAATCAGGGATGGAGGCACACCACACATGTGCCTCATTTTAAAGTCCCAACTCCCTCCTCTTATCTTCGCATCAGGGATAGAGGTCCATAGACAGGGTTGGTAGTGTCCCCCTGCCACCCATGTGTGAGGTTTTCAGGGTCTGGAGGGCAGTGTACCTTACCTGGATCCTGTACACTCAATGGACACAATCATTACGTGTCCATGAGTTTTTTCAGCCTAGCTGTGACACAATTTCACTTAGATATCATTTTAGACAGATGTGGCTTTTGGAGTACCCAGGCCGGCTTGTTGTCCGCTTCCCGGGAGTTGCGATGCGCTCTGCGTGTCCCCCCTCTTTCCCCCACACCTCCCCCCCTTTCACCGGGGCGGGGAGGGATGCGCATATGCTTAGGGGGTGGGCGGGTGCACACAGCGCATCGGCGCCACGCCTCCAGCCGTATGGGTGACGTCACCACTGACGTCGCATACATGCAGGCATCTGGTGTTCCATCACTAGCCGGCCAGCTGGGTCATGTGGGCGTCTCCCTTGGGCGGTGTTCTCCCGTCCACGTCAGGGCCCCTCCCTGCACATGCCGTGCTTGGCGTGACGCTGGTGATGTCAGCGTGTGCGTGGTGGGGGCGGGTGCATGCATATATGGCCGCTGCTCACACATTTTGGGTGTTGAAACTGACGATGACAGACCTCATCACAGCACTTGTCCACCTTTTTGGGATACATGTAAGCCTATATCAGGTTACCCCTCCTTTTTTATTCCATCTTTACTTGTTCCTTTTTTGTTTTTTTGTTTTTTTGTTTTTTGTTTTTTTGTTTTTTATCCATTCAGTCCTTATCCATCAGGTACTGTCTCCATAGCCTTTCATTATACCACCTACTTGGGCAGTGGACATGGTTCACCTTTCTCCCTCTAATTGACTGTTCACTTTTTCTTTAACCTGATGCAATATTTAGATTCTTGCATATCATGACACATTTATTCATGCACTTCCCCGTTTTTTGGTTCCAGATCCTTTTTGGCATAGTACCATACATGAATTATTCCAGGACCTAGTCACCCAATCTATGTGTGTGTGGGGGCTTTTCTTGCACGCGCTCTGCCAACGCATGCCTTTCCCACCTCAACTCCCGGTAAGGATCACCACCTTGGCCTCAGTCCCACCATTGCCGCATCCTTGTGTACTGACTCCATGTAAGTACTCAGGGGGACCTATATACTTCCCCCTGTTATTAACAGTCACATATAGCACATATATTAATTGATACTTTAACTACGTTTTACAGATATTGTTGAGCATCTTGCCACTGATGAGTGGTTTACACGAAACGCATCGGACATTTTTGTCACGCAGATACATGCTCACAATCCACCAGCAAGTTAGAACATATTTCTTCAATCAATTATGGTTTCATGTTGTGTCATTAATTTTATTTTCACCGCTCAGTGCTGTTTTTACGTGTATATTATATGCATTCATTGTATGTACCTACTTATCAGTTACAACCACAATGTGGCGTCCTGTTGACATAATTGATGTACTCTCGATGCCCTATTGTATGCGCACATACATATGTGTGTATAAACAATTTTGGAATGACATTTATTACAATGTGCTTTTCTCTTATGTGGTTTTTGTTGTGATATGTTTGATACATTTTATGATCAATAAATACACTGTATTCAATTCATCTCCACGCTGTCTATGGACCTCATTTTAAAGCCCAAAAACTCCCATTTTTTTCTTTTCTGAATCAGGGATGGAGGCACACCACACATGTGCCTCATTTTAAAGTCCCAACCCCCTCCTCTTATCACTGACACCATATATGGGGCACTGCTCCTCCTACTATGACCAATGATGGGGCATCATTCCTCCCACTGACACCATTGATAGGGCACTGTTTCTCCTACTAAGACCAATATTGGGGCACTATTCCTCCCACTGACACCATCGATGGAGCTCTATTCCTTCTGTTAAAACCAATAACGGGACAGTTTTTACTCTCACTGATGCCGGGATTATTTCTACTCACACTGGCCAAAGTCCGGCCCCCCTGAAGCCTGAAGGACAGTAAACTGGCCCTTTGTTTAAAAAGTTTGGAGACCCATGCTCTAGAAGATATTTTGTCTTTGTCTTTGTTGTTGAGTTGCAGCAGTCCATGGGTACAGGTGAAAGTGCTAGAGAAGGACCTGTAGTCTTCTGAAGAGAGGGTTGCTATCATGAAAGCTTGCTATCTCCTAAGGAAGCCTTTTTTGGAGGGAGCCAAGGAAATGTCCAAGAGAGTTTTTTTTTCTCGATACATGAGCAGCAATAGTTCTTGTTTGATTTGGGTCCAATTCATTTCAATCAGCTGCCTTAATGCAATGCACAATAATGTGTGACACAGTGGGGTTGATTTACTAAAACTGGAGTGTGCAAAATCTGGTTCAGCTGTGCATAGTAGCCAATCAGCTTCTAACTTTAGATTGTTCAATTAAGCTTTGACAATAAAACCTGGAAGCTGATTGGTTTCTATGCAGAGCTGCACCAGATCTTTGCACTCTCCAGTTTTGGTAAATCAACCCCTACATCTCTCTGTGTATAGTCCCTCTCAATCCTATGACAAACCCCCTCAATGGTCCAACCCCTTCCTGCCTAAATACCCCTGCTATAGGAAACTCAACTGGTCATATAACAGACACACCATAGCATGTTAACCCTTAGATCACTGGACAACAACTATTTAATACAATACATGAATGACACAGTTGGCACCTGCTTACAAGTGTGCTGCAGCAGAACGTGCCGTACCATTTGTTTTACCGCAGAATACTGCAACGTGATGTGTATGAGCATTGAGGTTTATTTTGAGTGGCACCTACACAATGCACCACAACACCTGAGTTGATGTGATTTGCAGGGACCATTTGAAACGATTAGGACTAGGATCTGAACACACCTGAGCTCATCCCTAGTCGTCAATGGCGGATCCCGTATTTCTCGCGTAACAGACTCACTTTAAATTACCCAGTTTGTATAATTGTATGTATATTGCAGTTGACTCAACATGACTTTGTACAGCTAAACATTGTAAATTGATTGGAATAGGTGAACTTCTGTCTAACGCCGCTTTGCTTTTCACCATCTAAAGGCTTCCCTCTGTTATGTGAAGGTGTGTTGTTAGATATGAATGCCAATCCTGCACCCTAATAACAATGATTATAGCATTCATGCAGGGAACAGCTGTGATATTCTGAACAGGCAACCAGAAGGCTCTGTTCTCCGACAACAACCAATCAGCCTCCACACAAAGCTTTGCAGCTGATGGTTCTGCTAAATGAAAAGCAGCGGGTTCATAGCGTGTGTATTCTGGGACAGATTCCACAAATCGCTATCTGATTACATCATGGGATATTTTTTTTCTTTTTTTTTTTGCAGGAGCATGCATGCAAATGAGATTGGCACTTGTATCGTTAACCATGTCTATTGCTGGGGCTTGGTAACGAATGTGCCTTGGATGCCTATGAGTCATAAAAGAACCTTAAATGGTTACTATGGGCTTATATAGTTAATTTGGATAGGCTGAACTCCAAGCACAAAAGAACTAAAGTGATTGAAAATGATCCAATTTTTTTTATAATAATACCAAACATGGTATACTTACCTGCTCTGTGTAATGGTTTTGCACAGAGCAGCCCCAATCCTCCTTTTCTTGGGTCCCATGCCAGTGTTCTTGGCTCCTCACCACCGCCGAGTGCCAACCATAACAAGCTGTGGCTATGGAGGCGCTCGTGAGGGTTTGCTGCTGAGCCACCTCTCTGTGTGTCCACAGACACACTGAGCACGGCTCAGATCCAACCCCCTGATCCCTTCTCACTGGCTGTGATTGACATAAGTGAGAGTCAATGGCTCTTGCCGCTGTCTCTGAGCCAATGAGGAGACAGAAAGCGGAGAGCCTCTGTTAACCACTTAAGGACTGGAAGGATTTGCCCCCCTCAATGACCAGATGATTTTTTGGCATAGTGTAGGGGTCCCCTCAAATCCATACCAGACCCTTATCCAAGCACGCAGCCCGGCTGGTCAGGAAAGGGGGTGGGGACGAGCGAGCGCTCCCCCCGGACCGTACCAGGCCGCATGCCCTCAACATGGGGGGGTGCTTTGGGGAAGGGGGGCGCCCTGTGGCCCCCACCCCAAAGCACCTTGTCCCCATGTTGATGAGGACAAGGGCCTCTTCCCGACAACCCTGGCCGTTGGTTGTCGGGGTCTGCGGGCTTATCAGAATCCCGGAGCCCCCTTTAATAAGGGGACCCCAAGATCCCGGCCCCCCCACCCTATGTGAACGAGTATGGGGTACATCGTACCCCTACCAATTCACCTGGGGGGACAAAAAGTGTCAATAAAAAAACACACTAAATGGGTTTTTAAAGTAATTTATTAGGCAGCTTCGGGGGTCTTCTTCCGACTTAAGGGGTCTCTTCTGAATTCTCTGTTCTCTCCAACCTCTTATCCCAGTGTCCAGTTCTTCTCCCTCTCTCCAGCCTCTTCTCCCGGTCTGCGGCCTCTTCTCCAGATCTTCAGTTCTTCTCCCACTCTCCGGTTCTTCTGCCAGGCTCCTCAGCTATCTTCTGCTCTTTTCCCGCTCTCTTGCTAGCGGAGGCCCAGTCTTCTCCATGGTCTTCTTCCCTCTTCTCTTCTTCCGATGTTGACACGAAGCTCTCTCCCACTGTAATGCCGTGTGTGCGGTCCGCAATGACTTATATAGGGATGGGGCATGGTCACTTGATGATGACACCTGGTGACCCCGCCCCTTATAACATCACAGTCCCATCATGTTCCCGGAGGTGACATCATAAGGAGCGGAGTCACCAGATGACATTACTCGGTGACCACGCCCCATGCCTATATAAGTCGTTGCGCACACAGCATTACAGCGGGAGAGAGCATTCTGTCAACATCGGAAGAAAAGAAGAGGGAAGAAGAAAACGGAGAAGACCGGGCCACCGCTAGCAAGAGATCGGCAAAAGAGCAGAAGATAGCAGAGGAGCCCGGCAGAAGAACCGGATAACGGGAATAGAACCGGAGATCTGGAGAAGAGGCTGGAGAGAGAGGAGAAGAACCGGACACCGGGAGAAGAGGCCGGAGAGAGGGAGAAGAACTGGACACCGGGAGAAGAGGCCGGAGAGAGCGGAGAAGTCGGAAGAGACCCCCGAAGTCAGAAGAAGACCCCCGGAGCTGCCTAATAAATTACTTTAAAAACCTGTGTAGTGTGTTTTTTTATTGACACTTTTTTCCCCCAGGTGAATGGGTAGGGTTACGATGTACCCCATACTCATTCACATAGGGTGGTTGGCCAGGATCTGGGGGCCCCCTTATTAAAGGAGGCTCCCGGATTCCAATAAGCCCCCTGCCCGCAGACCCGGACAACCAATGGCCAGGGTTGTCAGGAAAAGGCCCTTGTCCTCATCAACATGGGGACAAGGTGCTTTGGGGTGGGGGGCCACAGTGCGCCCCCCTTCCCCAAAGCACCCACCCCCTCATGTTGAGGGCATGCGGCCTGGTATGGTTCAGGGGGGTGCTAGCTTGTCCCCACCCCCTTTCCTGACTGGCCAGGCTGCGTGCTAGGATAAGGGTCTGGTATGGATTTGGGGGGGACCCCTATGCCGTTTTTTCGGCATGCGGGTTCCCCTTAAAATCAATACCAAACCTAAGGGTCTGGTAAGCTCCTGGAGGGGGAACCCATGCTGTTTTTTTGTTTAAAATTTGGCGTGGAGTTCCCCCTCATGATCTTGTCTTTTTCCTGTAAATGTCGCCTCACTATAGATGAGCATCCAACTTGTAGGTGACTTCCATTGAATTCTATGGGTACAGGTCATCTAGAAGTCGCCTTGAAGTAGTACAGGAACCTTTTCTGAAGTTGGAGCGACTTCAGTAGTGTACATTAAGATGGCTCTTATTGACTATATTGCAATTCCCAATGTCAAGTGACTTGGGGCGACTTGAGGGCTGACAAGTCGGATCCCAAGTCGTTGTAGTGTGAACCGACCCTTAAGGTGGTTCTAAAGCCTTTTTTTTTGTTACCTTAAAGTGGTTGTAAACTTCAGTCTTTTACTTGTACCTATAGGTAAGCCTATAATAAGGCTTACCTATAGGTACTGTAAATATCTCCTAAACGTGCGCCGTTTAGGGGATATTTACTATATATGCAGCCGATGAACGGCTCCTTCAGAATCCTGTGCCGTAAACAGTGCTTCTTCTGCGCATGCGTGGGAGTGACGTCATCGCGGCTCTGGCCAGTCACACAGCCGGCTGAAGACGGGTGAAGATGGAAGCGGCCCCCAGTGATGACATTGCATTGCTGGAATGCTTCATTTTCAGGTAAGTTTCACATAATGTGCTAGTACTCAGATAGCAAGAATAACTTGCCACAAATTTGTGGCAGTATTGAATTGTAAGTCTGTTAACTTGCCGCACATTTTCACTGGCAAGTTGCACACTTGCAGAGCTCTTGAAGCACAAGTTCTGGTTGACACTTTTCCAATTTGTAGCACATTTGTGTGGCAAGTCTCTAGCAAGAGCAAAGTTGCAGTGGTGAGTCTACAGCAAGAGCTCTGCAAGTCTAAAGTGTGACAATTCAGCCACAGTGACCCCCTGTGGTGGGATGACTATTGCACAACATAACTGAACCAGAACATGCAGCAGATTTGCAGAATGTTTGCAAAGAAAGTTGATCTGGAGTCATGCAATACAGACTTGCTGCATTTTCAAACTTGCAGCACAATTGCTTACTATTTGGGTATGAGATGCATACTAGCACATTAAGGCTTTACCTGGCAGGTCAGAAAAAAAAAAAGGCACCCAGCAGTTTACAACCGCTTTAATGTATTCTCTGCATTAAAGTGATTATAAAGGAAAGAATGAACAAAAAAAAAAACAAACGTGTTATACTTACCTGCTCTGTGCAATGGTTTTGCACAGATCAGCCCCGATCCTCTTCTTTTTGTGTCCCCCCACAGGTTCTGTGTAGCCCTGCCCCTCTCTCTCTTCATTGGCTCCTTGGCTGTGATTGACAGAAGCTGTGTGAGCCAATGAGAAGAAAGAGACCCGGGAGAGACGCTGCTCTCATGCACATGGCAGGATCAAGATGGGGCTCAGGGAAGGAGGGGGGCTGGGAAGGGGGAGCTGCACCCAGAAGGTTATTTCACATTAATGCGTTTAATGAATAAAATTTTTTGACACCCCCTTGCCTATTATCTCAGAAAATGGGCATTTTTAATTAGACAGATTCAGCTCATTGATTTAAATGGGGTTCGGATTCAGCACCCAAACCCCTGCCAAGCTAAAACTTAGAGCTGTATGGCTCATAATTGTGCCATATTTCTTCACCCAGACACACAGCGGCCCGAGTAATGAATGGCTTTTGCTAGTTTATAATGATATAAAGCCACACCTGCATAAAGCCATTAAAGGAGTTGTAAAGTCAGAGGGTTTTTTTTTTCTTAATGCATTCTATGCATTAAGATAAAAAGAAACTTCTGTGTGTAGCAGCCTCCCCAGCACCCCCCTAATACTTACCTAAGCCCCATCTCTCTCCAGCGACCTCCATGAGTTCCTCGGCCATCCAGATCTCTCCTCCTGATTGGCTGAGACACAGCAGCGACGCCATAGGCTCCCACTGCTGTCAATCATAGTCCGTTAGCCAATCGGGAGAGAGGGGTGGGGTTGAATCTGTCTGAATGGACACAGGGAGCTGTGACTCAGCTGCTTGCTCTGGGGGCAATCAACAGGAGGTACAAATAGGGTGGGGGGGTTTAGTTAAACTGGAGAGTTCAAAATCTGGTGCAGCTGTGCTCGGTTGCCAATTAGCTTCTAACTTCAGCTCATTCAATTAAATGGTAACTCCACTTTCATGGGGAAAAAAATAAATTAAAAATTTAAATTAAAAAGAAAACAAATTAAAAAAAAAATATTGCACAAATAATTGCGACACTAATCATATTGTAATTGAATGACATTAAAAATGACCTTTCCTTTTCAATCTGCAGCCAATGTAATTTTTTGAGAATACAATGCAATATGGCTACCTGGAGTTGTTCTGTACACAGAGTGCGTACTGACCACTCCCCAGGAACATAATTTCCTGCTTGTGTGATTGCCTCACCAATCTTCCCAGAAGTCTACCTAAGATACAAGTCAGATTTCAGGCATCCCCTGCAACAAAAATGTCGTTTTTTGAGAGATACTCCCAATAGGAACACGTGTAAAGGGATGCAGGCCCAGCAGATTTCCTCATTAGTGCCCTGTAGCTGCACAACTGATAGTTAATTATGAAACCACTCCCATTAGACCCACTCAGTACAGAAGCACAGAGAAACACACATGGATTTCTTCAGAATAACAAAAGGTAGGAATCTGCATCATAAGGTTGTTATAATCCTTGCAATGTACATATATCACCCAGAGGGGAATGTTTTTTTCTCAACAAAAGTGGAGTTACGTTTTAAACTTTGAAAGAAAAAACAAAACTGGAAGCTGACTGGTTTCTATACAGAGCTGCACCAGATTTTGCACTCTCCGGTTTTAGTAAATCAACCCCATAGGGGTTGATTTACTAAGATTGGTGCCCTCAGAATTGGGTGCAGCTGTGCATGGTAGCCAATCAGGTACTTCCTTCAGCTTGTTCAATTAAGCGTTGGCAATAAAACCTGGAAGCTGATTGGTTTTTATGCAGAGCTGCACCAGATTTTGCACCCTCCAGTTTTATCGAATCCACCCATACCGCCTGGGTCCAGAGTTGTACACCCATGCACTTGCACAGGTTTACGCAAGTAGTGGCAATAGACTGCATACAACAATTTATTACCATGGGCATCTGTATGCAGTAGCTGTGTATCCGGGACACTGAAAATACGACTTCAAATTAAAGTGATTATAAAGGTTAGTTTTAAAAATAAAATAAAATTAACAAACATGTTATACTTACCATCTCTGTGCAAGGGTTTTGCACAGAGCAGCCCCAATCCTCCTCTTCAGGGATGCCCTGGCAGAGCTACTGGACCCTCCTCTTCATCGGGTGCCCCTACGTAGAGCCGCTTTCCATGCGGGCACCAGGGGTGGACTGACAACTCATGGGGCCCCCGGGCAATAGGAGATTATGGGGTCCCCGGGCAATAGGAGAAGATTATGGGGCCCCCGGGCAATAGGATATTACGGGGACCCCAGGCAATAGGAGATTATGGGGCCCCCCAGGCAATAGATTATGGGGCCACACAGTATACACACACACACATACAGTATACACACACAGACACACAATATACACACACAGTATACACACACAGACACACAATATACACACACAGAATACACAGACACACACTGAAAAGGTACTGGAGAGGCGGGGCAGCTATAATCTTGGGATTTTTAAAAAAACACAGATTTATACATACTGTCCCTGGTTTTATTGAGGCTGGCAACCCTGATGGGGCCCCTTAGTGGCATGGTGCCCTCAGGCAGTGCCCGAATGGTCAGTCCACCCCTAGCAGGCACTCCCGAGTCCTGCTACTGCGTCCATTGACACCAGGACTTGGCCCCCGCCCCCCCTCATGCTCAGGATTTGATTGACAGCAGCAGGATCCAATGGCTCCTGCTGCTATTAATCTATCCAATGAGGACAGAGACAGCAGCTGGAGCTGCTGGGCTCATGCTCGTTGCTGGAACAAATGAGTTTGGGTAAGAAAAGGGGGGGGCTCTGGGGGGCTGCTGCAGCACAGAAGGTTCAGCACCTTAATGCATATAATGCATTAAGATGAAAAACCTTGAGACCTTACAACCCCTTTAAGCTGTATGCACAAAAGTGACCATGTGCATGTGGCCTCAGGATGGGGATGGTCAAAGAATATTTATAGCGGCAACATGTTTACAGGCTCTGTGCCACTACCCTTCCTTTCTCTTTGGACTATGATTGAACATCATCACACCAATTACACCCACTCCTAGCCTTCTCTTTCAATCCTGTCCGATGGCCTCAGTTTCCACCCCTCCCTTTCATCAACTTACAGAGCAAACACACCCACTGCCAGCATGCTTTTAACTTCCCTCTGGTGTGTGATTGCTTATTATAAAGAGAGATTTTCAGGTAATTATACTGAATTCGAAAAAAAAAAAAAACTATTTCATGGTTTCTAATGGAATACATTAGTGAACTAGAGGGTGTTTATGTATATTTCCCTGGAGTTGATCTTTAATAAGCCGAGCCAACTCGCCTGCCTTTTGCAATAGCCGCATCACAGCGTGAGCCTCCAATTAACGTTCAGCTTCATTTTATGCTTAGAACGTCCCTATGCTCGTCCCAAGCAGCCCTGGAAATCCCATAACATATTAGCCTTTGCAACCCCGGCATTGACCTAGGTGCTTGTTCCAGCCTATCCAAGGCTATTCCTATATAATATGGTTCCTGCTCATTACTTTCATATCTTCTAGCCTCCAGGTGCAGTTGTGACCGCATTCGGAGTACCTATGAAATATTCACAAAGCATGCTTCTTGCTCAAACTCCCTTATGACTACGTGTTGATAACAATACACAATGCTCCAGTTAAACCGTCCACAATTATGTCCTTCCTGTTGCAAATGTTCTGCAAGACAAAACGCATATCCTAGGTGACAACGTACATGCGACACTGTACCACTAACACTTTGTTTAGCAGATCTATCTTCCTGCATGACAGGGCACCCCTGGTGACATTTACTTTTACCGTGTGCCTACTTAAGTCATTTGGAAAAATGGCTCCTCTCTAGGCTCTGTTGAAACTCCCCTGCCATTAATCCTTTGTTGTTCCTTTGTTTTTGTCCCAAATGCATTATTTTGCATTTATTAACATTAATGTGATGTTACCACAACCTTGGCCATTACTCTAATTTGCTTAATTCATTCATCATCTTATTTACACTTCTCCCCATCTAGGCTCAGAGGAAGGCGATGGTGTTACAGATGATAGTGTCACATTAGAAGAAAGAACAACACATCTTCTATCTGTGAGGTCTAGAATCGCATACATTACTGTACGTGCAAATTCTTGCTTCCTTTGGGATCAATCATACAACTAAAAACTGGTTTATTGTAAGGAATTAGTGGAGAGGCCATTTTAACTCCATCGCATATTCTAGCACATTCAGTAGAAATTAAAATATGGCATCTGCAATGGAGTTGATCCCAAAATTCGGGTAACGTTGTATGAATTTGGACGATTGGAGGAGAATCATATTTCAAAGTTCTGGTTGGCCAGCTTGGACCACAACCAGCTTCCACCTTCTCACTGGCCCTTGTGGCCTGGTGGTAAATTCAGTTTGATTGGATATGATTTGGAAAGGAACACACCTATCTAAATAAGGTCCCACAGTTAACAGTGCATGTCAGAGGGGTACAGAACAATTTCTGCAGCTTTGAAAGTCCCAAATGAACGCAGTAACCTTCATCATCCATAAATGGAAAAAAGAACCAGATGGTCACTTTGACAGAGCTGCAGCGTTTATCTGTGGAGAGATCCCATACTCTAACAGTACAAGACTAATCATGATCCTCATCTATATTCCATAAGAACAACCATCTTTGCAGCACTCCACTAATCAGGCCTGTATGGTAGAGTGGCCAGACGGAAGCAGCTCCTTGGTAAAAGGCACATGACAGCTCGCCTGGAGTTTGCCAAAAGGCACCTGAAGGACTCTCAGACCATGAGAAACAAAATTTTCTGGTCTGATGACACAAAGATTAAACTCTTTGGCCTGAATGGCAAGCGTCATGTCTGGAGGAAACCAGGAACAGCTCATCACCTGGCCAATACCATCCCTACAGTGAAGCATGGTGGTGGTAGTATCATGCTGTGGGGATGTTTTTCAGCGGCAGGAACTGGGAGACTGGGGGGGAAGGATGAATGCAGCAATGCACCGAGACATTCTTTATAAAAATCTGCTCCAGAGCACTCTGGACCTTAGACTTGGGCGAAGGTTCATCATCCAACCGGACAATGACCCTAAGCACACAGCCAAGATAACAAAGGAGTTGCCACAGGACAGCTCTGTGAATGTCCTTGAGTGGCCCAGCCAGAGCCCAGATTTGATCAAATTGAACATCTCTGGAGAGATCTGAAAATGTCTGTGCACCGACGCTCTCCGTCTGACCTGATGGAGTTTGAGAGGTCCTGCAAAAAAAGAATGGGAGAAACTGCCCAAAAATTAGGTGTGCCAAGTTTTTAGCATCATACTCAAAACTTGGCACGCCTACGCCTACATACTTTTTTATTTTTAATACATTTGCAAATATTTCAAACAAACCTGTTTTATGTTGTCAGTATGGGGTATTGTTTGTAGGATTTTGAGGAAAATAATGAATTTAATCCATTTTGGAATAAGTCTGTAACATAAAAAAAATTGGAAAAAGTGAAGCGCTGTGAATGCTTTCCTGATGCACTAAGGTGGATTCAATAACAGTACAAGACTAATCATGAAACTCATCAATATTCATGTGGTCATGCTCCTAAGAACATCACTGAGAGGGAGTTGCCCGGTAAGTGATCCCACACTCTACATCCCTCCATTTTTGGTGTTTCAGATACCCAAAAGTCTTCTGGGAGATAGAGATCAAAGGTTGCTCCAAAGGCTGCTTTGCTTCTGCCATATATCTGCTTCCCCTGTTGCCTGAGCACCCTTAACTCAAATGCCAGTGCCACCAGATTCCACCCTTCTAGTTCAATGTGTTTATTCGACCAAAATGAAACATGAATACAAAACATTAGAAGGCATGGATCATAATAGGATAACGTGAGATACAGTGCTCAAAGTTGTGTACATTTAATACAGTTGCACGAGGACACCAGCATATAAGAACTAGTGCAAACCATAAAGCGCAAAATAAACAACAGAGAAAAACAGGAACCATAGACCAAACTTCTAACCAAAGTGTCAGAAAGTCCACGTAGAACACGTTCGGTGTAAATAACATTAAACTAATAGTTATCACTGGGTTGCAACTGTTGGTTTGGAGAAGTAGAATAAACTCCTGTTGATACTATGCCATACAGTAACATAGCAAGAGTAAAGATAAAATAAAGAAAGAGAGAAGAGAGACCAAATTAGAGGGTAAGAGGGAGAGAAAAAAGAAGGGGGTACCCAGAGTGCCAGCCATTGCCCAGCTCCGTGGACATGCCAAATCGCAGTAGAGAATGGCCACAAAAATATTTCATAGTAGCAAGAGCGTGTCGTCAAAATGGGGAAGAGGAAAGTGCAGTATCCATGGTTGCCACAGTTTAGTATGGTATTCGACTTTATCTAGAAGAATCACTTCCAGTTTGGCATGGATCATAGCTTTAGTTATCCTATTTTTGGTTTCTACAATATTTAGAAAGTGAGTCTTAAGCCTTGCACATACAATCGGATTTTCCGAAGTTAAATGTGTGATGACAGGCTGTTGGCAGAAAATCCGACCGTGTGTACGCTCCATCAGACAATTGTTGTCGGATTTTCCACGGACAAATGTTGGATGGCAGGCTTTAAAATTTTCCGCGGACAAATGTCTGTTGTTGGATTTTCCAAGCGTGTGTACACAAGTCTGTCGGACAAAAGTCCAAAGTACAAACACTCATGTTAGGAAGCAAGGATGAGCCGAAAGCGGTCGGTCTTGTAAACTAGCGTCCGTATTGGAGAATTAACATTCGTGACGCGGCAAATTATGAAATCTCGAAATGCAGCGCACAATTCTCTTCTTCTTTAATGGGATAATAATGAAGCTGCTTTGCTGGTGATACTGATGGAGTTCTGCCAAATGTATTTAAAAAGGTTTTTTTTTATCTAGTGATATCAAGAATAGTATTATGTTTTTTTATTTTCTTTGGTCAAGTTACCACAACACCATTATCCCGTTGTTTTTTATATCAAAGATACAACTATGTTGGTTTCCCTTGTCAATTTTACCTGCCTACTCCCAAACTGTCATTTGAAGTAAAACACATAACCAAGTATTTTTTTCCACAATTTTTTTATTGTGCATTAAAAAAAGAAAACAAATAAAACTAGACATGCTATCTGTCAATAGAACTTAACCAAAAAGTGCATTCTATGCATCCAAAAATATAGAAAATATACCAAATCAAATCATTATTATTCAACCAAAAAATAAAAAAGCCCCATGCATGTGTCCTGCTTCTTAATATAGGGGGTCAACAATGCCAAGAGTTGGTGAAAGCAGGGGTCCGTCATCCAGAGATGATTCCGATAATCATCTGGATTATTCTCCTGGAGCTCCCGCAGCAAAGGCATATGACATAATTGGTCACGATTATTAAAGCAACCAATTTTTGGTCCAAGAAATCCTCCTCCTCCTGTTCCTGGACTGGACTTGGGTCAAAGCAATAACGCCAACGCCAATAATAAATAACACGTTATCTCCTCCGATTCCGCAACATGTCTGGTTGACGAACAGCCGTTCAGAAACGAACTGAAAAGCACGAAATGAAAAGCGCATACTGAAAAGCGTTAAATGAAAAGCGCAAATCAACACTCACCAAACTTCTACTAACACGAAATTAGCAGAAGGAGCCCAAAGGGTGGTGCTAATGAGCTGAAAAAACACGTAGTGCGTCACTACGTTCGTGATTGTTGGCCAACAATTGTGTGGCTGGGTGTATGCAAGACAAGTTTGGGCCATCGCCCTTCGGACAAAAGTCCACGGTTTTGTTGGCCAACAATCCGATAGTGTGTACGAGGCTTAACAGGCTTTCACGATTGTTTGTTTGGCGGCAGTAGCCACTTGAAGCAATAATTTATGTTCTAGCCATGATAAGGTGGGAAGCTGGGGGGATGTAAAATAAGTAAGGCCGGGGAGGGGCATGTCAGAGGTCTCACCCTTCTATCTTAGTATCCCTGACAGAAGGAAGTGTCTCGGGATGTTTTTTTGTCCCAATCATCTCATTAGGCTGGGAGCTTCCCAAACAATTCTGCACAATTTTGCATTATTTGCTGTAGTCTAATACACACTTTTTTGGAGCCTGGTTCCCATTTCCATTAACTTTAACAGAACTTATGGTTCAAAAACTGTTAATTAATAGCTGCAGCTTTTCTCAGCTGTGAGCACTTTTTTTTTTTTTTGAGACAAGCAAGGGCAAGAGGAATGTAGAGAGAGGGGGGGCGTGTCAGTCTTTGCATTCCTCTTGCTTTTGCTTTTCTTCTCTCAGCTGTCTCCTTCATAGCTCTTGTCAGATCATCTGCAGAAGAAGGGGAGGGGGGTGGGTTGGGCCTTATAACAAAAGTTAGAAACCACTAACATGGAAGAAAGTATTAAGCCGCATACACGCGAGCGGAATGTCCGACAGAAAAAGTCAGACGGAAGCTTTTCATCGTCTATTCCGATCGTGTGTAGGCCTCATCGGACTTTTTCTTTTCGAAAATTCTGACGGACCTAGAAATGGAACATGTTCTAAATATTTCCGACGGAAACAATTCCTATCGGGGAAAACCGCTCGTCTATATGCTGTTCCGACGGACCAAAAACGATGCATGCTCTGAAGCAAGTACAAGACGGAAGCTATTGGCTACTGGCTATTGAACTTCCTTTTTCTAGTCCCATTGTAAGTGTTGTATGTCACCGCGCTCTTGACAGTCAGACTTTGGTTGGACTTTGGTTTGACCGTGGGTAGGCAAGACCGCTTGAATAGAATTCCGTCGGAGTTTCATCGGAGAAACCTTTGGAGTTCATTCCGACGGCAAAACCGGTCGTGTGTACGCGGCATTAAAAGTACTTTGTCCCACAGGGGACAGAACAGTAAAATAAATATTATAATGATAAATCTTCTTTACACCCCATTTTATATACTACTTATTTTGCAAAAATTACCTTTTATATATAGTTTTATAGATGTAATGACTATTTTATTTCTAAAAATATGCTTAAATAGAGATTTTTGTTAATCTTATATTGTCATTATTGTCAAATCTTATATTTTCTTGATGTTATTTGACCTGTCTGGGAAAATCTCCCCCAATGGGGTTTTTCCACAGCAAAATTATAGTCATTGAATTTATTTAAAAAGGATTTTATTGGAATTATAACAACAAGGCATAAACACACATAAATGTTTAAAATATGAGCTCCGGTCAGGGATATGTGTAAACATTCAATTTTACAATATTGTAATCATACAACAATATATATTAATATTTAAAATGCAAATCTCCAACGCGTTTCGACCTGCGTGGTCAAAGTCTTCCTCAGGGGATTAATTTGCTGTCAAGGAATGTACAATCATTATTTATGTATATCAACAGTGTGAATTTCCATAACATAGAGTCCTTCGTATACACAAGGGAAAGTTGCAAAACGGCATATTTACCAATGAAGGATGCACATGAAAGATCTCCTGACCGGGGTTCCTTTAAAAGTCAGTTATTTGACTGGTTTTATTCCTTTATCTCTGAAAAACAAAGAATTTAAAAAAAAAATCTTTAAGCTAGCTTTTTGTAGATTTTCATTCAAATCTTTATAGAAAAAATGATCATCAGAACATTCTTTCTTGTCACTGTTGAGTCAACTAATATTGTTATTTGAATGGAATCCCAGAATAATAAACAGGTTTCATTTGCAATATGTATGTTTTTTTTTTTTTTTTTTGCTAAATGAAATCCACATTCACAGTTTTTGTTAACTTATGAACAATTTTCATCCTATTACTCTTAATTTTCATGTCACTGTGGTTGAAAACAAATACACTATATTACCAAAAGTATTGGATCGCCTGCCTTTACACATACATGGACTTTAATGGCATCCCGCTCTTAGTCCGTAGGGTTCAATATTGAGTTGCCCCACCCTTTGCAGCTATAACAGCTTCAACTCTTCTGGGAAGGCTGTCCACAAGGTTTAGGAGTGTGTCTATGGGAATGTTTGACCATTCTTTCAGAAGCGCATTTGTGAGGTCAGGCACTGATGTTGGTTGAGAAGGCCAGGCTCACAGTCTCCACTTTAATTCATCCCAAAGGTGTTCTATCGGGTTGAGGTCAGGACTCTGTGCAGGCCAGTGATGTTCCTCCACCCCAAAATCGCTCATCCATGTCTTTATGGACCTTGCTTTGTGCACTAGTCCAAATCATTTGGTGGAGGGGGATTATGTTGCGGGGTTGTTTTTCAGGAGTTGGGCTTGGCCCCTTAAATTCAGGGAAGGTAAATCTTAAGGCATCAGCATACCAAGACATTTTGGACAATTTCATACTCCTGACTTTGTGGGAACAGTTTGGGGATGGCCCCTTCCTGTTCCAACATGACTGTGCACCAGTGCACAAAGCAAGGTCCATAAAGACATGGATGAGCGATTTTGGGGTGGAGGAACATCACTGGCCTGCACAGAGTCCTGACCTCAACCCGATAGAACACCTTTGGGATGAATTAAAGTGGAGACTGTGTGCCAGGCCTTCTCAACCAACATCAGTGCCTGACCTCATAAATGCGCTTCTGGAAGAATGGTCAAACATTCCCATAGACACACTCCTAAACCTTGTGGACAGCCTTCCCAGAAGAGTTGAAGCTGGTATAGCGGCAAAGGGTGGGCCAACCCAATACTGAACCCTACGGACTAAGACTGGGATGCCATTAAAGTTCAAGTGCGTGTAAAGGCAGGTGTCCCAATACTTTTGGTAATATAGTGTAAATCATTGACCCCAATAACCACTGGAAAATTGAGTGAACATTCCTCAAAATAAAAATTAGTGAACAAAATGATTTCAATAATTTTTTATTCAAGAAAATCACATTACAGATGTACACACTAGAATAGTACATTTTTGTTTTTTTGAAGGGTGAACATAGTCCAGTAATGAAAAAAAAACAAAAAAAACAAAAGAAAGGAAACACATGTACCAAAAAGTACACTAGCGTTAAACCGAATCCACACAGTGTAGATATTACTTTAAGAACTCTCCAATGCTATTTATAATAGTGCAGTAGCGTGGCTATTCATAATTGGTTTTTAACTGCGCTTTAAAGTTATAGCAAAGGAAAAATTACATAAGGGTTAACAGTAACCACAAAAACTAAAAGGAAACAAACTTAAACCAAAACTCAAATTGCAGCAGTACTCATGATATCGATATTGGTAGTTAGCTGTCAGACCTTAAGTATCAAAGGAGGAATAGCATCACATAACTTGTATATTGAATCTCATAAAGCCCATACAGTGGGGGGAAAATAATGATTTGATCCCCTGCAGATTTTGTAAGTTTGCCCACTTACAAAGAAATGAAGGGTCTATAATTTTTATCATAGGTGTATTTTAAATCATAGAGACAGAATATCAACCAAAAATCCAGAACAAAACAAATAATATAAATTAAAGGGGTTGTAAAGGTAAAAATTTTTTCACCTTAATGCATTCTATGCATTAAGGTGAAAAAACTTCTGACAGAACCGCCGCCCCCAGCCCCCCCGTTTTACTTACCTGACGCCTCGAAAGTCAGCTTCGCGTTCCCGACATCTGTTCCTCCGCTCACCCTGGCCGCTGATTGGCTGCAGTGGATGGATTGAAAGCAGCGCAGCCATTGGCTCGCGCTGCTGTCAATCACATCCGATGACGCGGCGCGCCGGGGGGCGGGGCCGAGTGATACAGCGAGCGGCTATAGCCGCCGGCTGTATCACGGGAGCGTGCCCGCAAGCACTCACCACCGTGCGAGGGAGCTCGCATTAAGGTGGTGAATGCTTGCGGGGAGGAGCTGAAACAGCCGCCGAGGGACCCCAGAAGATGAGGTTCGGGGCCACTCTGTGCAGAACGAGCTGCACAGTGAAGGTAAGTATAACATGTTTGTTATTTTAAAAAAAAAAAAAAAAACACCTTTACAAACGCTTTAAGTTGCAGCTCAGTGAGTTAAATACGTATTTGATCCCCTACCAACCAATAATAATTCTGCCCCCCACAGACTGGTTACAGTAGGTGCTCTTGTGGTACACAGATTAGTCCTGTCAATGTAAGAAGGTGCTCCTAATAATAACTTGTTATGTGTATAAAAGACACCTGTGCACAGAAACGCTTTCTTCCATTCAAAACTCACCATCATGGGCAAGACCAAAGAGCTGTCAAAGGACATCAGGGACAAGATTGTAGACCTGCACAAGGCTGAAATGGGCTACAAGGCCATAAGCAAGAAGCTTGGTGAGAAGGAAACAACTGTTGCAGCGATTATTCGCAAATGGAAGAAATACAAAATAACCATCGGTCTGGAGCCCTCGGTCTGGAGCTCCATGCAAGATTTCACCTCATGAGGTATGGATGATCATGAGAAAAATGAGGGATCAGCCCAGAACCACACGGGAGAAGCTTGTGAAAGATCTCAAGGCAGTTGGGACCACAGTCACCAAACAAACCTTTGGTAACACATTATGCCACCATGGATTAAAATCCTGCAGCACCTGCAAGGTCCCCCTCCTCAAGAAAGCACATGTACAGGCCTGTCTGAAGTTTGCCAATGAACATTTAAATGGTTCAGAGAAGAATTGGGAGAAAGTGCTGTGGTAAGATGAAATCAAAATAGAGCTCTTTGGCATTAACTCAACTCGCCTTGTGTGAAGGAAGAAAAATGCTGACTATGACTCTAAGAACACCATCCCTACAGTCAAGCACAGAGGTGGAAACATTATGCTTTGGGGCTGTTCCTCTGCTTAAGGTACAGACTGACCTTCTTCCCCCAGCCAGCACACCAAAGATGGGTAGTGGATTGGTCTTCCAGCATGACAATGACCCAAAACATATTGCCAAAGCAACAAAGAAGAAGAAGCACATTAAGGATAATGGAGTGGCCTAGCCAGTCTCCAGACCTTAATCCTAAAAGAAAATTTATGGAAGGAGCTGAAACTTCGAGTTGCCAAACAGCCAAGAAACCTTAAGGATTTAGGGAAGATCTGTAAAGAAGAGTGGACCAAAATCCCTCCTGAGTAGGGATGAGCCGAACACCCCCCTGTTCGGTTCGCACCAGAACATGCGAACAGGAAAAAAGTTCATTCGAACACGCGAACACCGTTAAAGTCTATGGGACACGAACATGAATAATCAAAAGTTCTAATTTTAAAGGCTTATATGCAAGTTATTGTCATAAAAAGTGTTTGGGGACCCGGGTCCTGTCCCAGGGGATCAATGCAAAAAAAAGTTTTAAAAACGGCAGTTTTTTCAGGAGCAGTGATTTTAATAATGCTTAAAGTCAAACAATAAAAGTGTAATATCCCTTTAAATTTAGTACCTGGGGGTGTGTTTATAGTATGCCTGTAAAGGGACGCATGTTTCCCGTGTTTAGAACAGTCTGACAGCAAAATGACATTTCAAAGAAAAAAAGACATTTAAAACTACCCGCGGCTATTGCATTGCCGGTCTGACAATACACATTAAAGTTCATTGATAAAAACGGCATGGAAATTCCCCACAGGGTAACCCCGAACCAAAATAAAAAAAAAAAAATGACGTGGGGGTCCCCCTAAATTCCATACCAGGCCCTTCAGGTCTGGTATGGATATTAAAGGGGAACCCCGGCCAAAATTTAAAAAAAAAATGATGTGGGGGTCCCCCTAAATTCCATACCAGACCAAGGGTCTGGTATGGATTTTAAGGGAACCCCGTGCCAAAATAAAAAAAAAAACGACGTGGGGTCCCCCCAAAAATCCATACCAGACCCTTATCCAAGCACGCAACCTGGCAGGCCGCAGGAAAAGAGGGGGGGACGAGAGAGCGGCCCCCCTCCTGAACCGTACCAGGCCACATGCCCTTAACATTGGGAGGGTGCTTTGGGGTAGCCCCCAAAACACCTTGCCCCCATGTTGATGAGGACAAGGGCCTCATCCCCACAACCCTGGCCGGTGGTTGTGTGGGTCTGTGGGCGGGGGGCTTATCGGAATCTGGAAGCCCCCTTTAACAAGGGGACCCCCAGATCCCGGCCCCCCTCTGTGTGAAATGGTAAGGGGGTATTTTGTACCCCTACCATTTCACTAAAAAACTGTCAAAAATGTTAAAAATGACAAGCGTCTTCTATCTTGATGAAGAAGAAGATGAAGAAGAGAAGAAGATGAAGAGAAGAGCGGGAGCCTCCCCCCCATGCCATGGGTGCGGAGCGGCCCGAGGAGAAGAAGATAGAGGACGCCGCGGAGGAGATGCTGGACGAGAACACCGGAGGAAGAACCAGAAGAGCCAGAAGAAGAAGAAGAAGATGAAGGAAGATAGAAGAAAGAAGAAGCATTTAAATAAAGGAATTGTCAAAAAATGTCTCTTGTCATTTTTAACATTTTTGACAGTTTTTTAGTGAAATGGTAGGGGTACCCCCTTACCATTTCACACAGGGGGGGGCGGGATCTGGGGGTCCCCTTGTTAAAGGGGGCTTCCAGATTCCGATAAGCCCCACCGCCCGCAGACCCCTACAACCACCGGCCAGGGTTGTGGGGATGAGGCCCTTGTCCTCATCAACATGGGGACAAGGTGTTTTGGGGGGCTACCCCAAAGCACCCTCCCAATGTTGAGGGCATGTGGCCTGGTACGGTTCAGGAGGGGGGGCGCTCTCTCGTCCCCCCTCTTTTCCTGCGGCCTGCCAGGTTGTGTGCTCGGATAAGGGTCTGGTATGGATTTTTGGGGGGACCCCACGCCATTTTTTTTTATTTTGGCGTGGGGTTCCCCTTAAAATTCATACCAGACCTGAAGGGTCTGGTATAGAATTTAGGGGGACCCCCACGTCATTTTTTTTTAAATTTTGGTTCGGGGTTCCCCTGTGGGGAATTCCCATGCCGTTTTTATCAATGAACTTCTATGTGTATTGTCGGACCGGCAATGCAAAAGCCGCGAGTAGTTTTAAATTACTTTTTTTCCTTTGAAATGTAATTTTGCTGTCAGACTGTTCTAAACACAGGAAACATGCGCCCCTTTACAGGCATACTATAGACACCTCCCAGGTACGAAATTTAAAGGAATATTACACTTTTATTGTTTGACTTTAAGCATTATTAAAATCACTGCTCCTGAAAAAACGGCCATTTTTAAAACTTTTTTTGCATTGATACATGTCCCCTGGAGCAGGACCCAGGTCCCCAAACACTTTTTATGACAATAACTTGCATATAAGCCTTTAAAATTAGCACTTTTGATTTCTCCCATAGACTTTTAAAGGGTGTTCCGCGGCATTCGAATTTGCCGCGAACACCCCAAATTGTTTGCTGTTCAGCGAACTTGCAAACAGCCGATGTTCGAGTCGAGCATGAGTTCGACACGGACTCGAAGCTCATCCCTACTCCTGAGATGTGTGCAAACCTGGTAATCAGCTACAAGAAAATTCTGACCTCTGTGCTTGCCAACAAGGGTTTCTCCATCAAGGACTAAGTCATGTTTTGCTTGGGGATCAAATACTTATATTACTCACTAAACTGCAACTCAATTTATAACATTTGTATTGTGTGTTTTTTCTGGATTTTTGGTGAATATTCTGTCTCTATTATTTAAAATACACCTATGATAAAACATTATAGACCCTTCATTTCTTTGAAAGTGGGAAAACTTACAAAACCTGCAAGGGATCAAATAACTATTTTCCCCACTGTAAAGCCAATTTGGAATGAAAGGCTTTAAGACTCTGATTGGTGAATGCTGAGAATTTTTCATACAGATAGTGAGAATTAACCCTTCTAATGACTTCACTAAGGTTAGGTGCGTTAGTGGTTTTCCAATCATTAGTTATTGTTAACCTTGCCGCAATAACAATATGTGAAATTAGTGTCCTAAATAGTACCAGATAACAATCTATCAACAGGCTTATTAGCACTAAGTGTGGAGAAGGAGAGATAAGTATCCCTGTAATTTGGGAGATAAAGAAGAAAACCAAATTCCAAAAACTGCGTAGCAACTTACACTTCCACAATACATGTATTCGATCTCCAGGAAGGCCACATTCGTGAACACAATTGTAATGGTGTATGGCCAGCTTTAGAAGCAGTTTCCAGTACATTCTCATTCACAACTGTACAATTTTGGATCTCCCCATCACTTTTGGTCCTATTGATAATGGTAAACAGGACAAATAGAGAAGGTACATTTCCCCAACATGGACACAGCCAGCAACAGAAACCTATCAGAGGTTCTAAATGTCCCCTACTCTATTAACCGCTTGCCGACCAGCAGCCGTCATTATACTGCGGCAGGTTGGCTTCCCTGTGCGAATCACCGTATCTGTATGTCGGGCCTTTAAACAGCTATAGCAGGCACGCGTGCACCCGCGGCATGTCGCCGGAGCCGATGCACGTGGCCGGTGGCCGCGATGTCTGCCGGCCACCTGCGATCGCTCCAGAGCCAGAACGGGGATCTGTCAATGTAAACAAACAGATCACCGGCCATCACTAGTTAAAAAAAAAAAAAATTATAAAAAAATGCCCTAAATCTATCCCCTATTTTGTAGACGCTATAACTTTTGCGCAAACCAATCAATATACGCCTTATTGTGATATTTTTACCAAAAACATGTAGAAGAATATGTATTGGCCTAAACTGATGGAGAACATTTATTTTTATTTTTTTTCATTTTGGGGATATTTTCTATAGCAAAAAGTAAAAAATATATTTTTTTTTCAAAATTGTCAGTCATAGCGCAAGAAATAAAAAACGCAGAGGTGATAAAATACAACCAACAGAAAGCTCTATCTGTGGGGAGAAAAGGACGTCAATTTTGTTTGCGTACAGCGTCGCACGACTGCGTAATTGTCAGTTAAAGCGATGCAGTGCCGTATCAAAAGTGTGCCGTATCGCAAAAAATGGCCTGGTCATTAAAGGGGTAAATCCTTCAAGGGCTGAAGTGGTTAAAAACAACAACAAAAAAAGTTTTGGCCAAGGAAAAAATACGTTCTGATTAAAAAAAATGCCAATGACATAAAAGTAAGTTTAAGCCTTTGAAATGTTGGTGATACCATGTTACATATACTGTAAATCTATCCCCTATTTTGTAGACGCTATAGCTTTTGCGCAAACCAATCAATATACGCTTATTGCGATTTTTTTTTACCAAAAATATGTAGAAGAATATATATTGGCCTAAACTGATGGAGAAATTTTTTTTATTATTTTTTTTTTTTCATTTTGGGGATATTTATTATAGCAAAAAGTAAAAAATATATATTTTTTTAAAATTGTTAGTCATAGCGCAAAAAATAAAAAACGCAGAGGAGATAAAATACCACCAACAGAAAGCTCTATTTGTGGGGAGAAAAGGACGTCAATTTTGTTTGCGTACAGCGTCGCACGATCGCGTAATTGTCAGTTATAGTGACGCAGTGCCGTATCGCAAAAAAATGGCCTTGTCATTAAAGGGGTAAATCCTCCTGGGGCTGAAGTGGTTAAAAACAACAACAAAAAAAGCTTTGGCCAAGGAAAAAAAAAGTTTGGATTAAAAAATACTGCCAATGACATAAAAGTAAGTTTAGGCCTTTGAAATGTTGGCGATACCATGTTACATATACTGTAAATCTATCCCCTATTTTGTAGACGCTATAACTTTTGCGCAAACCAATGAATATACGCTTATTGCGATTTTTTTTTACCAAAAATATGTAGAAGAATACATATCGGCCTAAACTGATGGAGAATTTTTTTTTTTTTCATTTTGGGGATATTTATTATAGCAAAAAGTAAAAAATATATCTATTTTTTTTAAATTGTCAGTCATAGCGCAAAAAATAAAAAACGCAGAGGTGATAAAATACCACCAACAGAAATCTCTGTTTGTCGGGAAAAAAAGGACATCAATTTTGTTTGCTTTGGGGCTGTTCCTCTGCTTACGGTACAGACTGACCTTCTCCCCCCAGCCAGAACATTAAAGATGGGTCGTGGATGGGTCTTCCAGCATGACAATGACCCAAAACATATTGCCAAAGCAACAAAGAAGAAGAAGCGACGCAGTGCCGTTCCACAAAAAATGACCTGGTCAGGGGTAAATCCTCCCGGGGCTGAAGTGGTTAAAAACAAAAAAAAAAAAGTTTTGGCCAAGGAAAAAATAAGTTCTGATTAAAAAATACATAAAAGTAAGTTTAGGCCTTTGAAATGTTGGCAATAACATGTTACATATAATTACTTTATAAAAAAGGAACAATACCAATCCCCTGGTTGTGTTTTTTTCTTATTCTTTAATTACAATGATATATCTTTTGTATCTTGCATGCATAGCTCAGCAGGGATATGTATTTATTTTTAAATACAAGTCAAAGCTTCCCAAAAAATGAAAATATAATATTATCCTGGATGTAGCTTCAGGATACTCTGAAAGATTAAAGCAGCATGCAAGCTCAAGTCCAATTATTGAAAGTGCGGTCATACATTTTTCCACTGCTGCTTCAGATTTTGGTTAGCCTTTCTAGAAAATACATGGTGATTATTTGTTAAAGTCAATTTTTTTTTTAAGTTCAGATTAATAATCTAAAGTGTTTGTTGAAGAAAAACTGCAATATAGAACAATCATAATGTAATATGCATTATAGAACAATCATAATGTAATATGCAGTATAGAACAATCATAATGTAATATGCAGTATAGAACTATCATAATGTAATATGCAGTATAGAACAATCATAATGTAATATGCAGTATAGAACAATCATTATGTGATATGCAGTATAGAACTATCATAATGTAATATGCAATATAGAACAATCATTATGTGATATGCTATATAATGTAAAGGCAAACTCTGTAAGAGTTTCTGTACAGTTCTTCCTAAAGTGGCTAAAGAAACCTCTGGAATTAAAAATGAACAAAGCATATCTCTCTGTAGTAAGGTTGGGCGAACGGTTCGGCCCGAGCATGAGTTCTGGCAGAACATTGGCCGTTCGCCCTGTTTGGGGGAACACCCAAATTTTCAGGGTGTTCGCCACGCTGAATACCCTGAAATGCAACACAATATTTTGTACTTTTTCCAGTTTAAAAGAACATGGGATTGTGGCGCTTACCTATATGCTAAAGGCACTTAGCGTATATATATATATATATATATATATATATATATATATATATATATATATATATATATATATATATATATATATATATATATATATTTATACCAATATAAAAGGAACAGAGCTCATGTTGAACGTGTGCTAGGAACTAAACTACATAGACTGTAACCATCAGCCTGGTATTAAGTACCCAGTGTCAAGTGTGAACAAGAAAAAAGGTGAGTATGAATAGTGGTAGACACCAAACCTAAGGAATCATATAAATAAAAAATATATTGAAATAAAAATATATATGTAAAAATGATCTTGATATTTACAAAAAGATAAAATCTACTCGGAAAGTGCATGTGCTATGTGCATCCAAATAAGTGAATAAAAAATCATCCCTATTGTGGTATAGCAAGAGTACCTTTAAAGACACATAATGCTATGTGCATAAATTGCATAAAAATCACCAAACAAATATATATAAAAACTATATGTCTGACCACTTAGAAAGTATATAATAATATAGGTGCAAATGGTCTGCTTGTAACCCATATAAATATAAGCGTCCACAAGTGTTACATCCAGTAAGAATAAAAAATCACAAAACCAAAATAAAAATAGTAATAATTAAATAATGTGCAGACTCCAAGTATGTATGGTTGTATATATGGGTGAAAACTAAATAAGGTGAAAGACAGTCCACATATATATTAATCAAATAATGTAGTGGAGATGACAGAGATCCTCATAAGTGATTTCAGTGCTTGCAGAGGTATCCGGGTGACTTAAGTGCTCCCCCCCAAGGGTCCCCACTCACCGTATCCCATCACCCCTACAGGGGTAATGCGTATGGTTGTTGTGTTCTGAAGCACCCGTCCACCAGGGTGTGTACTCTGTAGATCTCCAGCTGTATTCAATTAATTCCTGGTTACTGGGACGTGACCAATAGGTTGTACACCTGTTCCCAATCAGGTGCTGACAGGTAGGACAGCCTTGGAGACAGAACAGTGGGCCGTGAGTGAGTTAGGGAAGGGTGTTAAGGAGCGGGGCAGGGAGGCCGACCACGGCGTCCTTAACAACCGATGAATCATTAGCTGTCAATGGGCTTCCCCACTGACAGCTGAATAAAAATTTTAAAAATTGCCGGTAAAAAAACAGTAAACAAAAAATGGCGTGGGGGTCCCCCCAAAATCCGTACCAGGCCCTTATCCAAGCATGCAGCCTGGCAGGTCAGGAAAGGGGAGGGGCAGAGCGAGCGAGTGTCAAAAAGTAATAAAAACACAGAGACGGTTTTTGACAATTCATTTATTAAATACCGTATTTATCGGCGTATAACACACACTTTTTTCCCCTTAAAATCAGGGGAAAATCTTGGGTGTGTGTTATACGCCGATCCCCCGCTGTCTGTGGGCAAGAGGAGCGCCGCCGACATTGACAGAGCCGAGTGTACTGTGTACTCGGCTACTCGCAGTCACGCCCAGTCCCGCCTCCTAGCCTTTACGTCCCGCCATTGGACCAGTGTTGTGTCCATCATAGGAGCCGGACCAAGGGGCGGGACGGGGCCATGACTGCAAGTGGAGCCAAGTAGCCGAGTACACAGTACACTCGGCTCGGCTCGCTCTATGACGGTGGCGAGAGGAGCCAAATATCTCGGCGGCGGCAAATTTAACAACCAAACATGCTGCAATTTTGGGCAACGCTGCAGACGGACACTGGGCAAGGCTGCAGACGGACACTGGTAAAGGCTGTAGATGGAGGCTGCAGGTGGACACTGGACAAGGCTGCAGGTGGACACTGGAGAAGGCTGCAGATGGTCACTGTGCAAGGCTGCATTGATGGGCACTTAAAATGTAATTTTTTTTCCTTAAACTTCCCTCCTAAAAGTTTTTTTCCTTAAACTTCCCTCCTTAACTTGGGGTGCACGTTACACGCCAGCGCGTGTTATACACCGATAAATACGGTAATAAATAAACAGTGTCCCCTGATGTAAATCCATCAATCATGCCGCCTGCCAGAGCCCAAAAAAGAAAACAAAAAACGCTCCACCCTCACTGACGGCTGACCGCCGAATGCCTCCTCTGCCGTTTGACAGTTCTTATATAGGTAAGGGCGGGGCCACCTGGTGACATCCCCTGGTGGCACTGCTTGCCCCCCCCCTTTCGTGACCGACCTTGGATAAGGGTCTGGCATGGATTTGGGGGGGGGCCCACGCTCCTTTTTTTACATTTTTTTTAATAGCTGGGTGCTGGCAATTGCAACCACGATCATAATATTATTTGACTTGTTTTTTTTTTCTTTAGAAATTTCATTTTTGCTGCAGCATGTTATATATATGCTACCGATGTGGCACTTTACAGGCAGATTAAAGGGACACCCCAGGGGGGGCATGGCTAGCCGGCGGAGACGATGGACGCATGGTAGATTAGCTCCGCAATATCCTGGGCTCTAACGGGGGAATACAGCGACTAGAAGCCCCGTTTCACATCACCAGACACCGGGTACATACCGGCAACATTCCCGGATGCCTTCCCGCAAAAGAAAAGGCACAACAAGACCAGGGAAGATGACTGATTTCCTAATACAGCCGCGCCGTCTCCCTGTCCAAGATGGCGCCGGCAGACATGCAGGCGATACGCGCGGCCTCAGCTCCGGCACATAGAGGAGCCAGCATGGGAGACAAGGATCCAGCCACACATCTAACAACCTTCCTCAGGGACAAGGTCAGTACCCACCACCCCCATCTGCATCATCTAGCCCTGCAAAAAGTAAGATGAAAATGTCCTCAGTTTCTGCAGAGACAGCAGACATCAGTGGCTTTGAGTCCTCCCTTGATGACACTAGAGAACTACAGGACTCCATCATAGACTTTCCCACACAAAACCAGCCAGTTATGGACACAACGCTCAAGGACATGCTGGTGTCCCTGCGTTCTACACTACATGCTGACATGCTAGCATTCACACAGCAATTTAAAACAGAAGTGGCAGCAGTAGATTCCAGAGTAACTCACATTGAATCAAAGATGGGTGAGTTTACATCTACTTTCAATGACCTAGTAGACGCACATAACGACAGGGATGATGACATTCACGCCATTAAAACAAAATTAGCAGATTTGGAAGACAGATCGAGACGTAACAACGTCAAAATTCGGGGGATACCCGAATTGATTAAGCCTCCAGATCTAAAAGAATACTTCATAAACATAATGATAGCGGCGCTTCCAGAAATTCCCCTGGAGGAACTGATCATTGATCGGATTCACCGTCTTCCGAGACCCAGAAATATCCCGGACCATCTCCCCAGAGATACAATAGTGAGAATCCACTTTTACCATATAAAAGACCAATTCATGATGATAGTCAGAAGAAGAGAAAACCTTCCACAAGAGATACAGGATCTTTCCTTCTATGCTGACCTGTCAGCGTTCACCATGCAACAGCGTAGACAGCTTGCAACAATAACTAAACCACTAAACAACCATCACATTCAGTATAGATGGTTGTACCCAGCTAAGCTACTAATCACAAAAGAAGGCAAATCACACGTGGTAACAAATATTAAAGAGGGCATCCGCCTCCTGAGAGATTGGCAAATCATTGATCCATGTAACAACGGGAATAACAAGCCACATTCACCCTCTTCCACCCGAGCCAGCTCTGACACAGAAACAGGCTGAAGTACACCAAAATAAAGGACAAGGAACCCGGAATGGCCCAGGAACAGCCACTTAGCTATTGTTGCTTTACCCCCCGAATTAAAAACGGAATAATATCCGCACAGATTCCTTACGGGATTGCTCTTTTTATTACTTCTTGGTTTGGTTATTCTATCCCTCTTGCACTTTTTTTTCCTTCTTATTATATCATCTACAGGAACAGAAGTACAGACACATAGAACCGACCTACCCGGACACCAGAGTCCTTTGCTACACCTTCCCCACCACGAGGATAATCAATATCATCAAATCAATCTACTGTCTTCCTACATCACCCACTCCATTAAAAGGTACGACGCACAAAATATATCAGAATGTCTTTTACTATTACATCACTAAATGTTAAGGGTCTGAATAGCCCTCATAAACGACAAATGGCCTGGAAGGAAGCGTCAAGGCTAAAAAGTGACATCATATGCTTTCAAGAGACTCACTTTATAGCAGACAAACCCCCAGCATTCAGTAATCATAGATTCCCTCAAGTTTTTATGGCAAATGGTCCAAAGAAAAAAGGTGGAGTTGCAATTGCTATAGGAGACAATATCCCATTTTCAGAAATTACAACCCATCTGGACACCTCAGGCAGGTATATCATACTAGTATGCGAGATCTTTGCAGTGAAGTACACTCTGGTTAACATATCTGCCAAACAACAACCAACTACGATTCCTTAAAAAAATATGGAAAAAAGTAGAATCTATGAAACAAGGACATGTAATCTTGTGCAGGGATTTCAATGCAGTACCAGACAAAACCATTGACTGTACAAACCCTAAACAAGTAACTTACCGAAGGACAACACTGGAAAAATTTATCAACACATCGGAACTATTCGACGTATGGAGGTGCCAACATTCCTCAGAGAAAGATTTCACTTTTGTTCTAATGTACATAACACCTACTCGCGCATAGATCTATTTCTTGTAGACAAATTTTTATTGCAGAGAATTGTTAAATCAGACATTGACATAATATCCTGGTCTCACCATGCTCCAGTTTCCATAAGCGTGGGAGGGCGGAAAACCGAGACAGGAGCGAACAGATGGAGGAACGACATTTTCACTATGTCCAAACCAGAGAATCTTAAATTACTTAGAAGTTCACTAAAATAATTTTTTTAAATTAATGCTCCATCGGTGTCCGACCCATTCACGCTGTGGAACACTCATAAGGTGGTCATAAGAGGTTTATTAATACAACTAAGTGCTAGGGCCAAGAGGCAAAAGGTGGCGAGGATCAACAACCTGCTAAATAAAATAAAGTCCCTAGAATTGTCCAACAAACAGAATTTTACCCAAAAGACAAGAGACCTATTATTCTATGCCAGACAAGAACTAAGAACTATCCTGGTTTCTCAGCAGGAGAACCACCTTCGCACCTTAAAAGCACATAACTACCGCTGCAGCAACAAGGCGGGGAAACTGCTGGCAAACCAATTAAAAGAAAAAATGGCAAAACAAAGAATTCCACACATAGAGAACCCTAAATCTAAAATAAAAGTATCTAACCCCAAAGAAATAGCAGACGCCTTTTGTGATTACTATGAGGCATTATACAACCTCAAAGATGACCCCAATACACCCCAACCCTCAGACAACCCGATCTCAGAATTCCTGGAAGCTATAAACCTTCCAAAAGTCCCACAACCAGCACTTACTAAGCTTAACTTACCCTTCACTATCCATGAAATTGAGAAAACAATTAAAAATATGCCTCATGGTAAGTCACCAGGACCAGATGGTTACTCATCCGAATATTATCAATTGTTTAAAACTGAATTATCCCCCTATTTAAAGCAGGTCTTTGATACCGCAATGTCCAACGCCTCATTCCCAAAAGAAATGCTAACTGCTACTATTATAACGCTGCCAAGACTTCTCTGTCCCACAAAACTTTAGACCCATTTCTTTGTTGAATGTGGATGTGAAATTGTACGCTAAGATTATAGGCAATAGATTGTCATCATTACTACCGGATCTCATCAACCAAGACCAAGTAGGTTTTGTATCAGGCAGGCAAACAAATGATGCTACAAGAAGAATGGTAAACATAATTCATCTTGCGGAGGAATCTCAAAGGCCTTCTCTGCTCCTTACTTTGGATGCGGAGAAGGCCTTTGATAGAGTTCACTGGAGATATCTGACCAAAGTACTAGAGCAATTTGGTTTGATAGGCCCAATCCAACAGGCAATTTTGGCTCTATACTCATCCCTATCTGCATATGTTTTTACTGAAGGTATGTTCTCCAGAAATTTTCAAATAACAAATGGGACAAGGCAGGGGTGCCCACTGTCACCCTTAATCTTTGCATTGATTATGGAACCACTGGCAGAAACAATTAGAGAAAATACACTGATACGAGGCATTCCATCTCAAGATAAAGAACACAAAATATCATTATTCGCGGATGATGTTATTTTAACTCTATCTGACCTGTATAATTCATTAAACGCAGCACACGTGACACTAACACAATTCAGCAAAGTAGCATATTATAAAGTTAATGCTTCCAAATCCAGTATTTTAGGAATTGCAATTGACAAAACCACTAAATCAACCATGCAAAAAGATTTTCCGTACCCATGGTCCACAGATTCTATTTCCTACCTAGGATTACAACTAACAACACCTGTAGCCAAATTATTCCAACTCAACTATCAACCTTTATTGAATGAATTCAAGAAAGACATCCTTAGATATCAGAAACTTCACCTATCATGGAATGGCCGCCTAGCAGCATATAAGATGCTACTTTTACCAAAACTAATGTACCTTTTCAGGGCCCTCCCAATACCTATCCCAACCCCCTTCTTCAAAGCTATGCAAACACAAATGACAAACTTTATTTGGGAAGGCAAAAGAGCAAGATTTCCGGCTCAAATGCAAGGGAAACACAAAGAGGTGGGAGGATTGGGAATTCCAAATCTAAAAGACTATTACGCTGCAGCAATCCTAGACCAACTGAGAAATTGGTTTAGCCAAAAAGAATTAAAACACTGGTGCCAACTAGAACAAAATTGGATTCATCCTAGATCCCTTCAATCACTTATACTAGCACACAACATACATCCAATCATAGCTCATATTAACCATCCCACCATACAGGCTACTTTACAGACATGGTCTCATCTAAAAAAGTTTACCAAGCCCAAAGTAAGCTATACGGAGGTTCCTATCCCATTAGAAGCACTTTATTGGCTGATTCCAAATCTCTCTTTGACACAATGGCATAAAGTAAACATTTTATTAGTGAAAGACATAACATGTGCAGGCAGTGTGGCACCTTTTAATGAACTGCAGAAAAGATTCAATCTACACCCATCAGAGTTTTTGACACACCTAAAGATAGCTTCATGGTTTAAGACATGGAAAATATCTGACTCTCAAATCCCAACACAAGCATGGAAGTATCTTCAATCCTCCAACCTTAAAGCAAAAGGCATATCCCAGATGTATGCCCTAATCCAGTGGTTCTCAACCTTGCTAGTGCTGTGACCCCTTGATAAAATTTCCCAAGTTGTGGGGACCCCAACAGTAAAATTATTTTCGTAGCATGGGTGGCCAGCACCCAAGGCAAGACAAGTAATTTGCGCCCCTAATGGACATTCAGCGCTCCCTGAGTTCCTTCCACTCGTACAGTATTGAAACCCCTTATGGTACATTTTAGGATGTGCCACACTTTCTCTTTGTTTCCCTTTCTTTCTCCATCCTAATTTCTTATTTTTTTCCCCATTCCTCTCTCTAGCCGTCTTTTCTGGTATTCTTTCTCACCCTTTTTCTTTGTTCCTCCTCCTCTTTTCCTCTCCCTTCCTTGTATTCTCTATTTTTATTCCTTCTCTTACTCCTTGGTGGGCAGTGGGGGGAATGGGATGAGTGGCAGTGCTGGTGGGTAGTTGGGATAAGTGGCAGTGCTGGTGGGGAGTTCTGATCAGCCAACTTAGGTGCTCTTGATCAAGGTCATCTGCTGATCTGAGAACTGTAGTGGGCACTTTTAATGGCAACCATAATCACAGGTTACTCACTGTGTCTCTGACTTTGTGGTGTCTCGTAACAGTGGCACCTATGCCAAAATCAGGAGATAGGGTCTCCTCCAGCCCCTCCCACTTCACATTCCTCTCCAGTCAGCTGACCTCTAGTCACTGTCCCCCAGCCATGCCGTGAACTGAATGGGCGGCTGCGAATAGGCTAAATGGGCGGCCGCGGGCTCCAGGGACAGCCCAGCTGGGTAGCCTTAAAAAAGGCTGGGAGAGCAGTGCGGGCTTCAGGAACAGCCCAGGATTCGGTGACCCCTGGCAAATCATCATTCGACCCCTGAGTGGGTCCCGACCCCCAGGTTGAGAACCACTGCCCTAATCAATGCTAAAAGAACATTTATGAAATTCAATACATTAAGCAGATGGGAGTCAGAATTGGGCCAGAAATTCACAGATAAACAATGGTCACTAGCATTCCAATGTAATCGCAGATTCTCGAGGTGCTCTAACTATGAGGAACTGGCGGCAAAACTATTAGCAAGATGGCACTACACACCGTACATGATGGCAAAATTTTCTAGTGAAAATTCTAACCTGTGCTGGAGAGGATGCGGACAGGTGGGAACATTAGTCCATATGCTTTGGTCATGCCGGCATATTAGAAGCTTTTGGTCAGTGTTCAAACTAATAGCGAAAACCATGGGTGTCTTTACCACCCCCTCGGTCGAGAAAGCAATTTTAAGTATAAACATGGTAGATTACCCAATACTAGTCAGATCAATAGCGATGCATATTCTATTTGCTGCCAGGTCCTTACTAGTGAGCAGATGGAAGTCCAATGAAATTCCAAGCGTAAGAGAATTGAAAACAAAAATCAATATAATTTCTGAATATGAAAAGATAATGGCAATTAGAGATGGCAATGGAGCAAAGTACATGTCCAATTGGAATCTCTGGAACACACTTTACCAAAGATGTGTATAATCTGTTACCTGTAGTATGATATTCACTCAAGATGATTTTTTTTCACCCTTTCCTACCCAACTGTTTTTGTATTAATGGTGATATGTTCAAACACCATAGTTTCTATCTCAATGGGTTAAATATAAAACAAGGAACAAGCTTACTTAAGTTTCACATATACGTTAAGGACAAGTTACTAACTCATGATCTACAATGTTGACATGTTATACTCATATTATTGTTAAATACATTGACAACAATATATATACTGGAATCTCAAGTGGTAACATACAAGGACTCATAATTACTCTGTATGTTTTACTTTTATGTATCACTATTCAAAACCGGTTGAGAAAATTTGATGTATTTTCTTATTCTGTACATCTGTTAAATATTAATAAAAACTATTTTCAAAAAGGGACACCCCAGGCACTATAGTTAAATGAATTTTTTTTATTTTCATTGTTGCACTTTAAGCATCAATAAAATGACTGTTCCTGAAAAAAACGTATATTTAAAAAAAATGTTTTGCATTGATACATGTCCCCCCAGGGTAATACCGGACCCTCATACTCCTTTTATGGCCAATTGCTTGCATATAAGCCTTCAAAATGGGCACTTTTGATTTCTTATGTTCGGCTGCTATAGACTTCAATGGGGTTTGCTGTTTGGGGCAGAACTTTTCCCCTGTTTGAAAGTTCTGTTGTGAAAAGAACATGGGGGTGTTCGGCCCATCTCTACTCTGTAATCTGCACTTGCCTCAAGGCAAAGCTCAAATTGTGATTCCTATCTGATCTATTGTGCCTCTGCTATCTGTATAAGCCACTTCTGAAAGGTTATCCTAATACCACAGAATCTCTTAAGATGGCTCCACCCCTCTTCCAGCACACAGAAGATGATTGACAGCCTCAACTGTGCATGTTTCCCTATGTGACTGTGTAAAGGCGGTGTGTCCTTTCCTTCCACTCAGTTCTCAGATTACACTCAGATCTCATCTTAGTGCTGTGCAGTGATGTCAGATCCTTGCCTGCTACCCCTGCCTGTTATACCTGAGAATAGCTTTTGACCTCTGTGTTTCAGAAGGCTGTAGAGAAGAAAGGACTGTAAATAAACAGGTAAAACGTATGTAGGAGGATTTGTTTCATCTCCATGTATCATCTGGGTCTAGTCACTTCACTGGGTATATGTAAAGATTTAGAACCACCACCTTAATTATGTAGTGCTTACTGCTTATCATTCTTAAATTGGCAATACTTCTAAAAACTTAAATTTCCAAAATAACATGGAGGCCATTTGTTAAACAGCTCGTTTAGCAACACTCACCTTTAATCTGAAGCTGAAAGAAATATATACAGGTGGGACTTTATATGAGCCGTGACCATCCAGTACACAGGTCTCCATCCCCGATACTTGATACAAAAAAGGAAGCAAGGGGCAAGGGGGGGACAACGGGACTTTGTATGAAACAAGACACTTCAAATCAATCAATATAGTAAAAAATGGTAATTTATTGGCAACACAGGAGGAAGTGGTACAATAGATAAATTAATGGCAGGTCAATATGTAATTAGTAGAATTAAAAAGGTATGATAATGACATAACACAATAAAATTCATAGTACAGTAGCATTGTTACACATGATTAATAATAAATCAACAGTATATTCCAAAGTGTGTATATAGTAATAACCAATAAAATTAATTGATGATTTAAACAAATCAAACCCATGGTAGAGTCATGGTTACTGGGCATAGCATTCAATAGTAAAAGCTTGACGTGTTTCGTGGATTAGTTCCACTCATCTTACATTGGGGGTACCTGTGGTAGATAATATATTAATAATCAATGGTAATTGACTATAATAGGAAGCGAGGGAGCAAAACAAATGGTCCTATCAGCTCTTACCTATGGTTAGCAAGTAGTATATATAGATAATAGTAGTGGTGGTATGGATCAGAGGCACTGGGAGGTCAAATTTGCATCCCCCCGGGAGCTGAGGTAGCATCCAAAAGCGGCAAGCAGGCTAAGTGGTGGAAAGGGTCGTTGCCCCCCCCCGCCCCTTTCTTCCTTTTTTTTAATCTATTATTTAATCTGAAGCTGTCTGCTAAAGTAATTCCTTTCTGTCACTAGATGCTCTCAGTCTTCTGAGTTGGACAACAGCCAGCATTATTCTTTTGGGTCACTCCATAGGTGCATACTGGCCTAACCGTTAGTGCCACTGCCGAACAGACTGTTGGCAGCTTGGCTGGATGGTATGCCTGGCCTTCTGCTTTCATCTAAACACCAGGATCTCATGTACCAGGGCTAAGAGTCCTTTCACACTGGGGCATTGGGGGCGGCGGCGCTTTTCAGCCGCTAGCAGGGCATTTTTAACCCCCAGGCTAGTGAACGAAAAAGGGTTAAAAGCGCCCGCAAAGTGCCGCTGCAGTGGCGCTTTGCCGGTGCTTCGGCAATGCTGCCCATTGATTTCAATGGGCAGGGGCACTTTAGGAGCAGTGTATACACACCGCTCCTAAAGTGCCTCAAAGATGCTTCTTGCAGGACTTTTTTTGACGTCCTGCCAGTGCACCGCTCCAGTGTGAAAGCCCTCGGGCTTTCACATTGGAGTGACAGGGGAGGCGCTTTACAGGTGCTTTGCAGGCTGCATGATCATGTCTACCTTGAGGGTCCATGACAGCCTGGGCTTAGGTGGGGTTGGGTGGGTTGAATAATGCACCCCTTGCCTTATGCCCACATCTAAATGCCAGAATCTCTTGTTCAATGTTTTTATTAGGTAAAAAAGAAAAGGTAGGATAAGAATATCCAAACATACACAGACATTATATAATGAAGGCATGTAGTCTAGTATAATCAAATGCATATCGCTGAAATTACAGAACAAAGTAGGACTTTAGGAAAAATGCCAGAATCTCACGCATGCTCAGAGATAAACACTCAGTGTGCGTAAGACTTTAATTGAACCAGCAAAAAGAGCTACAAAGCTTACTTCAAAGCATAAACATACAAGAGTGCCAGGCAAAAATGGTGAAGGAATTCAAATTGAGCAAAGTATCAACAAAGTATCAGCCTGTCCTCACCGGTGGGATCCCAATGCACTGGTACACACGAGTATCCATGTATCTAGAGAGTAACATTGGGAATCGGTAGTTGCAATAAACGTCTGTAAGTCTGCCCTATCAAATGTGATTGAATCAGTATCAGCTCCAAAAAAAGAAAGGGGAACCACTCACCTCAAAACCATTTAATAATCCATATAGGTAAATCAATCCATCTAGGGTACAAACACTCTAACATGTTTCACTCGATAAGAAGCTAACACTCTAAAATGGCATGCTTTTAGGGGGTATGTAGACCAGATAGGAGCAGATTCTTTGGGGAAGTATGGACAAGATAGCAGTGGGCAACTGGATAGAGTGTAGACAAGCTAGAAGCAGGCCCCTGGACAAGAAAGAAAGAGGCTCTTGGGGGTGTGTATGCAAAAATAGCAGCAGGGTCCAGGAGGGCATGTAGACAAGATAGGAGCAGGCTCTTTGGATGAGTGTGGACAAGATAGAAGGTTCATGGATATAGTGTGGACAAGAGAGGAGCAGGCTCCTGGACAAGAAAAAAGGAGACTCTTGGGGGTGGATAAGTAGTTTCCTGGATATAGGGTGGACAAGATAGGAGCAGGGTCCTGCATAAGAAAGAATAGGCTCTTGGGGGTGTGTATGCAAGATAGCAGCAGGGTCCAGGAGGGCATATAGACAAGATAGGAACAGGCTCTTTGGGGGAGTGTGGACAAGATAGAAGTAGGTTCCTGGATATAGGGTGGACAAGATAGGAGCAGGGTCCTGCATAAGAAAGAATAGGCTCTAGGGGGTGTGTATGCAAGAGAGCCGCAGGGTCCAGGAGGGCATGTAGACATGATAGGAGAAGGCTCCAGAAGGATATGTGGACAAGGTAGGAGCAGACTCCTAGAGGAAGTGTTGACAAGAGAGAAGTATGCTCCTGGATGGAGTATGGACAAGAAAAAAACATTCTCTCAGAGGGTATGTAGACCAGATAGGAGCAGGCTTCTGGATGGAGTGTGAACAAGAAAATGAAATGCTCTCAGGGGTGTGTAGACAAGATAGAAATAAGCTTTCTGGAAAGTTTGTGGACAAGATAGGAGCATGCACCTGCATGGAGTGTGGACACGATAGGAGTAGGCGGTCAACTTGGGCACTGGAGTGCAAAAAGAGAAGGATCTGCAATCTAAGGTGTTGAAGTAGGTCACAGCTCATGAATAAGGGGTGTTTTTTTTCACCTTGGGTGCTATAGGACCTTAAATTATCATTGTTGCTTTGAAGTCTCCTGTTTGGTCAGGGCCAATCTAACATTTACTGCCTTGGTGCTGTTTCCTTCTTTTTTTTTTATAGCCTGGTCCAACATTGCCTCATTTCTTTTGATCTGAGTTATGAAGGTTACTAACGCAAAGGTCTGGGGAATCTGCCCTTTTTCTTAAAAGGTTAATTTATCCTTTTAATACCATTACTGAAAAGGAAATACATTTACAGTGCCTGTATGTTTCAAGATGATAAATACTTTCTTATGCCCCAACCTTCCTGTCCAATGAGGAATGTTATAAATATTTTTCATTACAAAAATACATATTTTTTTTCTGCCTTTATTATTCCAATTATTCCATTAACATGGGCTATTTTACTATTTAAATTTCACATACTCCAAATAAAATCAACCAAAAGGGAATAGAGAAAATGGCACCGACTATCTTTTTCTTCCCTTTTCGACCCGTCGCAAGAAAGCTGTTTATCTTTAATGGACAGTGAGACCATACATCATGTGTGAAAGATGGAATGAATGAAATGCCTTATCACTAAAAAGCCAGTTCTCCAAAGAAAAATACTGTCATGTTTTTGATGTAGTGTAGTCTATAAAATTTACGGAATATTGAAGCATGAATCTTCTTTTTGTCTGAGGGGGCTCAATTTTGCTCCTTCAGTTCCTGTTAAGCAACAAAATAGATTTTTTTTTTCCCCTCAGAAAGGTTTTGTGTTAGTAGACAGCTGGCGTCCAAAACAATATTCTTTTATGTGTGGAGATAGTACTGTGCTACTTTATTTACATGCTAACATTATAATATTCCAGTCAATTTTTTTTCAGGTTCTTGGATTGAACAGCAGGTGATTTCATGAAAGTAGCCTAACCTTTAAACCAAAACTATTTATCTCCATCCTACATGTGTAAAGTTCCATATGGAAATGCTTCATACAATACTTGTTGGGTCACTATAGATGATCCTCTTTTCCAGAGATGTTCTGAATATTATTGGCACACCGGTATAATAAGGATGCTTAAGCTGTCAAAACCAACCCCTGCTGAGCAGCTCACTCTTCTTGGAATACAATCATGGCAGCATTGTAGATACAATATGTTAAATAAAATACCGATAGTTCCACGTTTGACTATTAAACAGCCTGTATCAGTCTTGTTGTCACAGCTGTGAAGAGAAATTCATCTGTGTGCATGGCAACTCAGAAAGTAAAAAGTACATTTCAGCCAAAATTGAAAATTAAGGCCAAATTCCTGTTCACATTTTTTTTTTTAATAAATGCAGGTGCATGGAAAAAAAATATGCTGCTGCTTCATTTTGAAGTTTGTCTCTAGCGATGCACCCTCCTCTTCCCTTTCCCCCACAGCTTCAACAATGACTTCCAGTGTTGTTCAAGCTATTTTCTGAGTTCAGGCTGTCAAGGACACACCCTCTTGGGGCACGTCATCATGCTGGCCTGAGAAGAGAATGGAATGATGTGGGGAGCATTACTCATGTAGTGACTACTTTTAGCCTTCAGAGGATACAAAGAGCAAAAATTACCTGCTTAGTACTTTGAAGAGGAACCTTGACCAAGAACTAGAAGGAAGGAAGGAGGGGAGGGACGAAAGGAAGAAAGAGAGGGAGTTAGAGAGGGAAGGAGGGAAGGAGGGAAGGGAGGGGGTTTGAGAGGGAAGGAAGAAAGGGAGGGCGAGATGGAAGGAAGGTAGGAGAGAGAAGGGGAGGAAGGGAAGGAAAAGAAGGGAAGAAAGGAAGGAAACGAGGGATAGGGGGAAGGAAGGAAGGAAGGAAGGAAGGAAGGAAGGAAGGAAGGAAGGAAGGAAGGAAGGAAGGAAGGAAGGAAGGAAGGAAGGAAGGAAGGAAGGAAGGAAGGAAGGAAGGAAGGAAGGAAGGAAGGAAGGAAGGATAGAGTAGGAAAAAAGTTACAGAGGAAAGGAAAAGATCTTGTTAAATTCACCTTGTCAACAGAAAAGAGAACTAAGAAAAACGAATGGACCTCTTACTAGTTTGCCCTGGTAATCCAAACTCCATCCCTTAATGCAGGCACCCTGCCCCTATTGTGGGATGGGGATGTGATATATTTCAGATAATGAAGAACTATTCTAAATATGACTACTTTTAGCCTTCAGAGAATACAAAGAGCAGAAATGACCTGCTTAGTACTTTGAAGAGGAACCTTGACTAAGAACTAAAAATATGTAAGCAGAAAGGTTTCTTTCTTTTTGCAGAAGAGACATACTGAACTCACCTCCCTATGTCTTTTCTGCAATAAATGCTTCTTGAGTTGCATATGCATGTCCATTCTAGTCATGCTTTGATGCCAGGATGAATACATTCTTGGTCATCCCTGGCTACATCATCCCAATTAAGACTGTTAGGAACCCTTGTCAGGCTCCGAGGTCAGTATGTATAACAGTAGCGAGGCCCCCACAGACCAGCTGGATAAGTACAGAAGCCGGTCACCCTGGCAGATGACATGAGCTCTCCAGTGCAGAGTCTAAATACTACCAGAGCTCCTGATGGTGGAGATGTGCTTTAATGTGTCTTTGTACCAGGTTGTGGTTCTCAGGATCACCTGGGGGTGAGCAGGCTAGGGTCTAGTAGAAGATATAGCAGGTAGGGATAAGCAGAAGCATAGCCGATAAACAAGCCAAAGGTTGGTAACAAGTGGTTTCAGGTTGGGATCAAGCATAAGTGTAGTCGAGGAACAAGCCAAGTGTTGGTAATGAGTGGTAGTGAATACGCACTGATTGAAGATTAAGGTCAGCAGATGCTGCCTATGGTCTCTATGTCTAATGCAAGCAGGGACTCTGATGAGGCCCCCTATGAAAGGGGAGACTCTGATGGGGACCCTGGTGTAAGGGGGACTCTGCAGGGGACACTGATATAAGGGGCGACTCTGATGGGTTTTTTTTTTTTAGCTCATAAATATTTTAAAAATATACATCATGGCCCTTACACTGAAAATCTGGAGACCCCTAGTTTTGACCTAGAATAACAGCACAGTATAGAACTAGTAGCTCGCCCTGCTGCACACTCCTAGCTCCCTAGTAGTAAGCACATTAATGTTTCCTCAGCACCGGGCACCATGCTGGCAAACATAAATCTACAAACCACAGATAGAAAACAATTAACCTAATTTTAGTAAAAAAGACATATGGTTTGTTTTATCAAATGGATGCTGCTTTAGTCATTATTGTACTGTTCACCTTGGACTTTGCGGTACTTTCCAACATCTGCATGTTTCTGTCTATGATAGCTATGGACACTTTTGCTAAAGTTAAAACATATACTCAATACATTTTTATCACCTTTTTATTTATTTCTTTATATATTTATTCATTGTTTGATTTGGGTATTTATTTATGTGTACTTCAGTTATTAGGGACTAATAACGTCATAGTAAATAAAGCTAAAATAAGACCAAAGGCTAGAAAGTGTCACACTGTTGATCCCGAAGAAGGCAAAACCTCACAAGAAAGTTGAGGAATTATTTTCCACAATGGTGAGATTTCATCCTAACTGTCAGAATAAACTCATTAATAGGTGTAATGTTGATCATTCCAAATAATTAGAAGTGGTGTAGTTTCCAGTAGAACAGATGTCCAATTCACATTTAAATTCACTCCATGCTGCTGGCCTTTCTAGAGAGGTCCAATGTTCCAGTGAGGAAACCTTGTCAATGTTGATGACAGAATGTTTTTTTTCCTCCGGTCTAAGTTTAGTGTCATTTGCAAATGGGGACATTGTGCCTCTGGCAGTTGGAGGTGCTCGCTATCACACAGCTCTCCGATCTGTTATGGTGCAGAGAAAAGAATCAAAGTACCTGTACAACTCTGACACCATTGGATGAGAAGTGTGCCAGGTCTAGGTGCCCAGGAGACTCCCTGGAGGACAGGAAGATGTCTGTCTGACTGTCATTTTTTGGGAAAATATTGATCTGTCTATTGCAACTTACTACCTAAGCCATCAATCAACTTTTAAAGAAAATATTAAAGTGGTTGTAAAGCCTAAACATTTTTTACCTTAATGCATTTATTTTTTACCTTAATGCAAGCAATGCATTATGGTAAAAAATGTTCAGGCTTTACAACCACTTTAATATTTTCTTTACTTAGCTGGGCCCTCATTTGATTGAGCGCTGTGCATGCCTGCAGCTCTTTTCTCCCTTCACTTCCAGGTCTCACTGGCTTTGCTGGGGCACCAGGAGCCATTGGCTCCCAGTGCTGTCAATCAAAGCCAGTGACGAGGGAGGGAGGGGGGGGTTGGCGAGTCCCGCTGTCTATAAAAGGATGCAGCAGGTGCAATGGGGCTCGGGTGGGAGCATGAACGAGTGTCACCATGGAAATCATCTTCCCATGGGGTTACTGGACAGAGGGGTGGGGCCAGGAGTACCAGCGGAGGACCCGAAAAGAGGTGGTTTGCAGCCACTCTGTGCAATTCCATTGCACAGAGCAGGTAAAAATAGACATGTATGTTATTATTTTTTATTTTTTTTATTTACCTTTACAATCACTCTAAAGACTTAAATTATACTTATCTTTCATAGATAGATAGTTTTATGCCCCGTACACACGGTCGGATTTTCCGACGGAAAATGTGTGATAGGACCTTGTTGTCGGAAATTTCGACCATGTGTAGGCTCCATCAAACATTTTCCATCGGATTTTCCGACACACAAAGTTTGAGAGCAGGCTATAAAATGTTCCGACAACAAAATCCGTTGTCGGAAATTCCGATCGTGTGTGCACAAATCCGACGGACAAAGTGCCACGCATGCTCAGAATAAATAAAGAGATGAAAGCTATTGGCCACTGCCCCGTTTATAGTCCCGACGTACGTGTTTTACGTCACCGCGTTTAGAACGATCGGATTTTCCGACAACTTTGCGTGACCGTGTGTATGCAAGACAAGTTTGAGCCAACATCCGTCGGAAAAAATCCTAGGATTTTGTTGTCGGAATGTCCGAACAAAGTCCGACCGTGTGTACGGGGCATAATAGATATAAAGAATAGAGCGTGTGTGTGTGTGTGTGGGGGGGGGGGGGGGGGGCGGAGGGGTAGAAATAAGGATAGATAGAAGAAAGAGAAAAATGGATGGAATTAATAAGGATAGACAGAATGAAGGGAAAGTTGAATGAAATAAATGGAATAAATACGTAAGGGTAGATAGGAGTAAGGCAAAGACAAATGTAATAAATAAGGTTAGATAGAAGAAGGGGAAAGATAGATGGAATAAACAAGACTAGATTGAAGTAGGGATGAACAGATACAATTTTTTTTACGAGTACCTATACTTTTTTTAGTATTTGCCAATACAAATTACCAATACCTACCGCAACTGTTTTGTTTATACTTCAGCTGTCAGCAATGGTACAAAGCATTGAAAAGTTATTTACAAATGAAATACATTTAATTCTTTTAAATTGTGCGCTTTATTTAATGTGAAAGGTGTAAAAATATCAATGAGCAAAGCAAACAAAAAAAAGTTTTAATTATTAATAGTTTATACAATAGAAGTGAACCAAAAAAAAAAATCAGCAGGAAAATAATTAAGGCTGATTAGAGTAAATTAAGGGTTAATAAGGGGTTAAACAGAGGATTTTTTTTTTTTTTACTTGACAGGTTGCTTTAAACTGACTTCATCTGCAGATCGAAGTTCATCTCTTTGATCTGCAGATGAAGAAAAACAGTAAGATACAAAAAAGAAACAATGTTTCTTTTTATCTTTTATCTGAGTGGCTGAGCAATGTTGTTGATAAACATTGCCCAGCTGCTTTTTTTTTTTTTGACAGCTCCAGTTGCCGGGACTTCAGTTTACACTTTAGCTATCAACAGGGGAACCCCACTGACAGCTCAATCGGTTGTTAATCTGAGTCATCAGTTGTTAAGAATGTGGCAGACCCGCTCCTTAACAACCAATTTTCTTATTTTTTTTTTACATTTCAGCTGTCAGTTGGGGAATCCCACTGTCAGCTGAAAGAGCCTGAAAATATCAATTTCAGGTATCGAAGCATTTGTGTGAGTACCGTTACTTGTGCAAATGCTTAGTATCTGCACCGATACCGGTATCGGTGCAACCCTAAATAGAAGGAAGGGAAAGATGGATGGAAAAAAGTAAGGACAAATGGAAGGGAAAGATGGAGGGAATAGATAAGGGTAGATAGAGTAGAAAGAAGTGAAGGATGGATGGAGGACATAACGGTAGATAGAAGGAAGTGAAAGATAGAAGGAGGACTGAATGGTAGATAGAAGGAAGGGAAAGGAGAAAGAGCAAAGGGGAAGAGCGGAAGGAAGGACAAGAGGAAAAAGAGAGTGAAAGTATGGACAAAAGAAATAATGGTAGGAAGGGAGGGAAGGAAAGAAAGAAGGGTAAAGGAAGGAAGAAAGGGTACAAATAGGAGGGTAGGAAAGAAGGAAAGGTAAGAAAAGAAGGGAAAGGAAAAAAGGGAAAAGAGGATAAATTTTGATAAATTCAATTTGTCAAAGGAAATTAATCTGGGCATGTATATTCCATCAGTAATAAAGAGGAATAGGAAAAACTGGTGGACCGCTTACCAGTTTACTCTGGGAACCCAAACTCCAACCCTTAATGCAGGCACTGTGCCCTTATTGTGGGATGGGGTTCCCACCCTCTAAGACAGTGGTTCTCAACCTGGGGGTCAAATGACAAATTGCCAGGGGTCACCAAATCCTGGGCTGTTCCTAAATCCCGCACCGCTCTCCCAGCCTTTTCACGGACGCCCAGCAGGGCTGTCCCTGGAGCCTGTAGCCGCCCAGCTGGGCTGTTCCTGGATCCCACGGCCGCCCACTCAGCCTCTTCGCAGCCGCCCATTCAGTTCATGGCATAGCTGGGGGGGGCAGAGACTAGAGGTTCCTTATGGTGAGGAATGTGAACTGGGAGAGGCTAAAGGAGACCCTATCTCCTTATTTCGGCATAGGTGTCACTGCTGCGAGACACCACAAAGTCAGAGACATAGTGATTAACACTACCTGTGATTATAGTTGCCATTAAAAGTCCCCACTACAGTTCTCAGATCAGCAGATGACCTTGATCAAGAGCACCTAAGTTGGCTGATCAGAACTCCTCATCCCAACTCCCCGCCAGCACTGCCACTCATCCCATTCCCCCCACCAAGGAGTAAGAGAAGGAATAAAAATAGAGAATACATGAAAGGGAGAGAAAAAGAGGGGGAGGAACAAAGAAAAAGGTAGAGAAAGAATAAAAGAGAGAACAAGAAACAAGGCTAGAGAGAGGGATGGGAAAAAAAAACAAGAAATTAGGATAGAGAGGGATAAAAGGGAAAGACAGGAGAACAAAGAGAGAGTGGTACATCCTAAAATGTACCATAGAGGTTGTAATACTGTACGAGTGGAAGGGACTCAAGGAGCGCTAAATGTTCATGGGTTAGGGGCGCAAATTACTTGTCTTACCTTGGGTGCTGACAACCCTACGCTGTGAAAATTATTTTACTGTTAGGCGTCCCCACAACTTGGGAAATTTTATTAAGGGGTCTAGGCATTAGAAAGGTTGAGAACCACTGCTCTAAGATATAATATATCAAATAATGAAGAACTATTCTAAATATGAAATCCCATATACCTAATATATTACATACTTAGTATTATCTTTTTAATTCAATTACATTTTTTAAATGGTTATAGATCTTTTTTTTTTATTTATTTACTTTTCTATAATAAAAAAGAATTTCCTTTTTTTGTTCAATTCCCAAATATAATCTCCTTTTTCCTGGCTAGGTCAGATGCTTACACATGAACGCTGTTGTAATTCGACATCATTTTTCAATGACTGTGTGATGTTGTATCAAACAGAAAATTAATTTTCAATTAACACTATTGAGGTTTCAAAAATTGAATACATTCTGTGTTCCGACATCTTATGTATCAAACAACCTGCTCTAAAATCTAATAATTTGAGAGGCATTCATTACCGTGGCACATGTGTAGAAGCAGGATTAACTGAAACTCATAACCGATGGACATAACCTGGCAGCTCTCGCCGTTTCCTTGGCTCCCCAAAGTCCCAATAATTTGTTGGATATTGTTATGTGTGTTGTGGGATGATGTTCTATAATACATCTTTCATCCAATATGCTGTTATTGCCTTGACTCTCCAGGTTCCAACACAGATGGCTTCAGGAACACTGGCTGACTTTTCTTGGAAGCTTTTATGATTATCACTATTATTTATTTATTTTTTTTTTTTTGTCATTTCAGATGCTCTTTTTTTATCCCTCATATTTTAGCTTTTAACTTCAAACTGACCAAATTTACAATTCTGTCTTCAAATGTGTTAAAATATGGCTATATTTGAGATGGAGACCCCATGCGCCAATGCCAAAAACCTTTTACCATTTATCTTGTCATTAAGGACCAGCCTCGTTTTAGATTTTAGGTGTTTACATGTTTAAAACAGTTTTTTTTGCTAGAAAATTACTTAGAACCCCCAAACATTATATATTGTTTTTTTTCTAACACCCTAGAGAATAAAATGGTGGTCAATGCAAAACTTTTTTTGTACCGTATTTGCACAGCGGTCTTATTTAAAAAAAAAATTAACTTTTTTGGATTAACAAACAAGACAGCAGAAACGTTCGCCCAATTGTTTTTTATATTGTGAAATATAATGTTCCGCCAAGTAAATTGATACCCAACATGTCACGCTTCAAAATTGCGCCCGCTCGTGGAATGGCGTCAAACCTTTACCCATAAAAATCTCCATAGGTGATGTTTAAAAAATTCTACAGGTTGCATGTTTTGAGTTACAGAGGAGGTCTAGGGCTAGAATTATTGCTCTCATTCTACCGGTCGCGGCGATACCTCACATGTGTGGTTTGACCACCGTTTTCATATGTGAGCGTTACTCACGTATGCGTTCGCTTCTGTACGCGAGCTCGTCGGGACAGGGCGCTTTAAAAAATTTTTTTGTTTTCTTATTTATTTTACTTTATTTCATTTATTTTTTCACTTTTTTAAAAAAAATGGATCACTTTTATTCCTATTACAAGGGATGTAAACATCCCTTGTAATAGAAAAAAACATGACAGGTCCTCTTAAATATGAGATCTGGGGTCAAAAGATCGCATATTTGGACTTAAATGCAAAAAAAAATGTCATTTGAAAAAATGACAACAAAAAAATTTGCCTTTAAGATGTATGGGCGGAGCTAATGTTATGACGCCGCTTCTGCCCTCCTATGGTATGGAGACGGGTGGGGGCCATCTTCCCCTCACTCGTCTCCATACCACAGACGTGACAGGTTCCGATCGCCTCCGCCGCTACGATGGCTCCTGTTAAGCGGGAGAACGGTGGGTCTCCCGCCGCCGATAACGGTGATCTCGTGGCGAATCCACTGCAGAGACCACCATTATCATAAACAGAACCGCCGACCCTAAAGATGGATACCTGGGTTGTGGCAGCAGCTGCTACCGTTACCAAGATATCCACCTTCAAAGTAATGACGTATATATACAGTGGCCGGTTGGTAAGTGGTTAAAAACTATATTGAGCTAATCAGGGTCCTGCAGGCTAAAATTCCCTACTGTTCAAAGTATATTTTTTTGCTATCTGTGTCCCACTAGACAGATATACTTCACTTGCCAATGGACAAATCAGGAAGTCAGTGCAAATCTCTTTGAAGAAAGGGAAATCCTCTCTTAAGCTGGCCATATACCTTTATGATTTTGTGTGATTCAGAAGAATCAATCGAAATTCTACCAGTGGGTGGCCTTGCCGCCTCAAAAAGTCAGTTACTCAATCAACCTTTGTCAAGGGATCAGGGTTGAAATTGTTGGCTGAACAGCACCTGCAGCCAATCAGAGTGAAAAATGGACCATACCTACGTGATGTGTGCTGAAATGCTACTTACAATGCCCATTTGAAGGCCATGTGGCAGGGGGACAACCCAAGAACCCAATTGGGGGGACAGGGACAGAGTGTTGTCATCCTATAACAGGAATTTCACCAGGCATAGGGAGCTGACAAGGTTGCCTTTGCTGCACAATAATTCCCAACGATGTTGTCTGCCCAGCTTGGGTTCTTCTCTGCTCGGCTACAGAACATCTCCCCATAAATCAAATACATAAATGGGATTGTATCGTTGAATGTGATTGATTTACTGCATCAGGCAGCATTGTCAGCCCAGAACAGGAAGTTAGCGGCTCAATGAATTTCTGGAGCGTAATGGGCAAGTTATTGGCTGTGGAGAGCACAATAATCTGGCAAACAGGAAGTGCAAAGGTATGGCTTAAATAGGAAGTTCATGGGAGTAGCAAGGACTTCAAGGTTAACCAGAAACAACATAGTTTTCCAAAGGATTAGGCAGGGAGCTGTCCAGCATTTCAGGAGGCTGGTTCAGCATGCAGAAGTCCTTGGCTTCAGATGCTGGTCCTGACATTTCCTTTCCTGGCGCCAAGTCATAGCGAGATGCATGTGGTGGTATGCTGCCATGTTTGTGCCAGGAAAAATCTCTGTTTAAGAGAAATAGCTTTTTAGACATTTGTCACTGGAACAGTTGTCTACATTGTAGGAATTCCTCTCTCCTCATGTTTTGGTGACTATTGTAAAGTCTTGAATTTCCCCTCATTTTCTATCCTGGCAATGTTCACCAATCATACAGACAGCACTAAAAACTTGACAATGGTTCTAACCCTGCAATACTTTATCCAAAGTATGGCTCCAGATATAATTTAAAGAGACCCTGTCACTAGAAAAAAAGCAGAAAAAAAAAACAAATGTTTTAAATGTTAAATGCAGTGTCTTCCCTTCCATGAATTATTTTTTAATAACTTTAACAGTTTGCTTTAAAACTTGCTAAAAAAAGTAACAGAAAAAGTACATTTCCTACCACAGCCCCCTCCTTCCGTGCACATCATAGGCCTCTCCTCTTCTGTGCTGGCCCAGCTCCTCTGACCCCCTCTAACTTCTTTACATAGCCTTTTTACATAGCAGTGAGTTGCTATTCCTATTTTAGTGATTTTTATAGCATAGATGTAGGAGTGATACATTTTGCATGTGTTATTTTTGAAGGTTGAGCTTCCCCTATTTGTATGCTAATGAACTAATTGGGCTGGTTCATGAGCTCAGGACAGGAAGCAATGCTACAGGAAGAAGAGAGAGGGAACAAAGGACTTGAACAAGCCATGTGCTGAGGACTACAGATGGACTGAAAACCCCCCTGTTCGGTTCGCAGCAGAACTCCCGAACAGGGGAAAAGTTCTAAACGGAACGGTGAACCCCATTGAAGTCTATGGGAGCTGAACAGTAAAAATCAAAAGTGCCAAATCAATTTTGAAGGTTTATATGCAAGTAAATGGCCACAAAAGGGGTATGGGGTTTCAGGTACTTCCCTGGGGGACATGTATCAATGCAAAAAATGTTTTTAAAAACTATTATTTTTTCAAGAGCAGTAATTTTAATTATGCTTAAAGTGCAACAATAAAAATGAAAAAAATCCTTTAAATATCGTGCCTGGGGGCCCCCTTAGTCTGCCTGAAAGTGGCACATGTGTAGCATGCATAGAACCTGCTGCAGCAAAAATTACATTTCAAAAGAAAAAAATGAGTCAAATCACATTTAAATTTACTTGCAGTTTCAATTGCCGGCACCCAGCTATTGAAAAAAAAAAAGAAGGGAGAAAAAAACGGTTCATACCAGACCATTATCTGAGCATGCAACCTAACAGGTCAGATAAGAAGGGGACGAGAGAGTGCCCCCCCCTCCTGAACCATACTAGGCCACATGCCCCCCCATCCCAAACCCCCACGACACCCTGGGCTGTGATTGTGGTGGTCTGTAGACGGGGGGCTTATCGGAATCTGGAAGCACCCTTTAACAAGGGGGCCCCCAGATCCGGCCCCCCCCATGTAATGAGTATTGGGTAGATAGTATCCCTACCCATTTACCAAAAAAGTTTCAAAAAGTAATAAAAACACAGAGACAGTTTTTGACAATTCCTTTATTAAAAAATAAAAAATAAAAGAATAGTGTCCCTCGATGTAAATCCATTGTCAATCACGCTGCCCGTCGCACCAGAAAAAGAACAAAAAAAAAAAAAAAGCTTCACCTTCATTGATGGGCGACTGCCAAATGCCTCCTCCGCTGTTTGACGGTTCTTAAATAAGTAAGGGCGCGGCCACCTGGCGATGTCACCTTGTGATGTCACAGAATGGTGCATGCTAATTCGTTGACGTCACAAGGGGGTGGTGTCACCTGGTGACGTTGCCAGGTGGCCCCGCCCTTACCTATATAAGAACTGTCAAACAGCGGAGGAGGCATTCAGCGGTCAGCCATGAATAAAGGCGGAGCTTTTTTTTTGTTGTTCTTTTTCGGGTGCAGCGGGTGGCTTGATTGATGATGGATTTACTTTTTTGGGACACCGTTTTTCTTATTTTTTAATAAAGGAATTGTCAAAAACTGTGTCTGTGTTTTTATTACTTTTTGACACTTTTTTGGCGAATGGATAGGCTATGTACCCAATACTCATTCACATGGGGGGGTGGGATCTGGGGGCTTCCAGATTACGATAAGCCCCCCCGCTCGCAGAACCCCAAAACCACAGCCCAGGGTTGTGGGGAAGAGACCCTTGTACCCATAAACAAGGTAATGGATACAATATGAATCACCTCTCCAAGAGATGAGCAGACAGAAACAATAGGTGCCTCGATTAACAATGGGAATTCACACCTAGGAGGCACATTTTGGGAGAGACATGCTTAACAGGTAAACACTGAAAGAGGAAGTAAAGTCTTCCTCTTTAATTGTACCTACAGTTAAGCATATAGTAAGGCTTACCTTTAAATATCTCCTAAACTTGCACTATTTAGGAGATATTTGCTATATACGCTGCCACCGACGTCATATGCGCATGCACAGTGAAGGAACGTCTCACTCGTTCTGTTTCTTCAGGACCCGTGCCATGATCAGTGGCACCCGCGCGCATGCGTCGGAGTGACGTCATCGCAGCTCCGGCCAATTACAGCCCCGTGAACCCGGAAGGTTTACAACCTCTTTAACACCTTAATAAACAGTCTATATCAGGAGACCCCAGTATCAGATTGCTTTGAGCTGATCATATTAACATCATCAGCTCTGAGTCTCATCGTCTAAAGCAGTCATTCCTGGTTTGGGCATAGAAGACCCCAAATATGTATCTGGGTCCTCCAATTCCCAGACTCCCCAGGCACACACCTCCCAAAGAGTAGTGCTCCCTTAAACACTTAAGGACTGTAGGTGTACGTCGGCCACTTTAAGAGCCATAGGGGACGTCGCAACGCCGGAGCCAATGCTCGTGGCCAGCGGCCGCAATGTCCGCCGGCAACCCGCGATCGCTCCACAGAGAGCCAGAACGGGGAGCTGTCAATGTAAACAGACAGATCCCCATTCTGACAAGGGAGGAGAGACAGATCTTTTGTTCCTAGTGATTAGGAACAGTGATCTCTCTCCTCCTCCAGTCAGTCCCCTCCCCCCACAGTTAGAAACACCTCCCAGGGAACACATTTAACCCCTTGATCGCCCCCTAGTGTTAACACCTTCCCTGCCAGTGACATTTACACAGTAATCAATGCATTTTTATAGCACTGATCACTGCATACATGTCATTGGTCCTAAAATTGTGTCAAAAGTGTCCGATCTGTCTGCTGCAATGTCACAATCCCGCTAAAAATCTCTGCTCACCGCCATTACTAGTAAAAAAAATAATAAAAATGCCATAATACTATCCCCTATTTTCCTATTTTGTAGACACTATAACTTTTGCGCAAACCAATCAATATACGCTTATTGCAATTTTTTTTTTACCAAAATATATATTAGAATACATATTGGCCTAAACTGATGAAGAAATTTGTTTTCGTTTTTTTTTTGATATGTATTATAGCAAAAAGTAAAAAAATATACTTTTTTTTTCAAAATTATCCTTCTTTTTCTGTTTATAGCGCAAAAAATAAAAACCGCAGAGGTGATCAAATACCACCAAAGGAAAGCTCTATTTGTGGGAAAAAAACGGACATCAATTTTATTTGGGTACAACGTCGCGCGACCGTGCAATTGTCAGTTAAATCGACGCAGTGCCGTATCGCAAAAAAAGGGCTTGGTCAGGAAGGGGGCAAATCCTTTCTGGGGCTGAAGTGGTTAAAAGCCAGGGCCCATAGTCAGAAGGCAAGAGACCACCCTACAGTCCCCTTTAAAAGCCCCTGTCCTGGTTGGGTCTGTCACAACAGCAAACAGTTTTTTTTATTTCCCTTTGGGATAAAGGTTTTTAATTAATAAATAAATGCTCTTAAGTGGACCTCCCCCACTCGCGACTGTATCTGAGTGGATTCTAGATCTCAGTAGGATTATTCTTTTTGAAAAACATACATATTTAATAAGGAATTCCATAATCAAGTTTGATGCTACCTGGTCAAGGTGGCTTCAATCCATGACTTAGGCATTATTGTAAACCATTATGTACTTTGTAATATTTGATACTGTTTTTTTTCCTTTTTTTATTCTTTATTTATTTATTTTTTTTTATATACAGTATACACTCCAAGAGTATATGTTTTTTTGCAGTGGGGTGGCTTGGGTTTTCCTGTTTTTTTTTTTTTTTTTGTTGGTTGTGTTTTTTTTTAATGTGATTTTGTTTGAATAACCTGTTTGCACTGTTTTAACGTTGTTCGCTTAAAAGAAAAAAAAAAAAAAAGAATAAAAAAGGACCTGATTTAAATAAACAAATGCTGATCATTTTAATTGCCCCTGCAAGTGCCAAATGGTTTGTCCATACCACTTTAATTTCCATCCTTTAGCTAAGCCCGGCATACACCTGAAATTGTATTTTTCTAACATACTAAATAATAAAAGTAAAAAAAAAAAAAAAATCAACCTGCTTGATTGTCCTTTTTTTTTGTTTTATTGCTTTTATTACAACTCTTCATTTTGATGTGCACTTTCATTCAGAACATGATTTTCATAGATACAATAGAAAGCTTCCAGCGCGACTACCTTTTGTATCGGCAGCCTTTTTCCGGGCGCTCCTTTTTAACCTCATGACAATGTAGATTTAGCTCGTTCAGTTGACACAAAGCTGTCGTGTTTCAGGTCACCAGATTCAGCTGCCATTACAAGTCAAGTCTGACTCTCTTTTATTCAAGGTTCATTGGGTTGGCGCTTTATTGTCTTTCCGAATAATGATGGCATTCTCTCATCGGCTAACAACAAGCATTAGGCATTGTTCTTTTAGATGAAGTTTGAAGGAAATATGAGGTAGAGATATTTTTTTTCGAAAACTCGGATGAACGGATAACGAAACCAACAAGACTTATGTGGAGTTACGATTATGGGAACTTAATCTTGACATGACCCAGAGTATTGGTGACTCTTTGACTGGTTTAACTACTTGCCGACCAGCTGCCGTCGTTATACGGCGGCAGGTTGGCCCCCCCTGCGCGAATCGTCGTAGCTGTACAGCGGTCCGCCTTAAGGGGTATAGGGGGCGCGCGCTCGTGCCGGGAACGTAAGGTAGGAGCCGATGCGTGCGGCCGGCAGGCCGCGATGTCCGCTGGCCACCCGCGATCGTTCCTTTAGAGAGCCAGAATGGGGATCTGTCAATGTAAACAGACAGATCCACGCTCTGACAGGGGAGTGGAGAAAGATCTGCTGTTCCTAGTGATCAGGAACAGCGATCTCTCTCCTCCTCCAGTCAGTCCCCTCCCCCCACAGTTAGAAACACCTCCCCAGGACACACTTAACCCCTTGATCGCCCCCTAGTGTTAACCCCTTCCCTGCCAGTGACGTTTATACATGTCAGAAACCATGAATCAGACTGAGATAGAAGTACAGTTAAATCACACTCGCATACCTCCCAACTTTTTGAGATGGGAATGAGGGACACCTATCAGCAAAAGTACCCGGGCATAGGACACACCCTTTGCCACGCCCCCTTAAAGGAGAATTGTACAAAAAAAAAAGCAAGAATGGTTAAACCCACAACTGCTTTTTTACCACTACTATTCCTTTATATTGGCTTTTGGAATTTACAAATGCAGCAGTTTGGAAATCAGATGAAAGTTTTAGCGCTGGGAGACATTTTTTGATAGATAAATAGTGTATTTTATATACATCTATATAGATCAGACCAAAATGAGGGACAAATGAGGAGGAATGAGGGACAGAGGGACATTGCTCCAAATCAGGGACAGTGCCTCGAAATCAGGGACAGTTGGGAGCTATGGGTAAATCCTTCCGGGGCTGAAGTGGTTAAGATTGACTTGAGCCAGAACCTCTGAAGTGTTCAAAGTAAGGTTACCTCTCCAATGTCTGCCGATGACCAGCTTTGCTGCTATTAGGAAATGAGTGACCACTATCTTGTATGCAGGGGGGGTATTTCTCAATGCCTACATGTAGAGTTGCTAAAGCAGGTTCTGGTTGTACCAGTATACCAGTATTTTATGCGGTAATGCTAATCATTCTTTGCAGCTATTACCTTTTGTACCACCACCCCCTCCCTTTAGAATGTAAGCTCTATGAGCCGGTCCCTCCTGTACCTTTTGTATTGAACTGTATTTGTGTTGTCCCCCTTATACATTGTAAAGCGCTGCGTAAACTGTTGGCGCTATATAAATCTCGTATAATAATAATAATAATAATAATAATAATAATAATAATAAATATTTTATTCCAAAAGCTTGTGAGATTTCTACAGGCCCAGAAGAGATGCCTATAGAAATCACTTTTTTACCTGCTTCCCATGGTTATCCTAACCAAATTGGTGAAAAAAACCTCCTGGCTTACAGAGTTTAATATCAAAAGCTGAAATATACACATGTAACAAAACCAATCAGTTTATCAATAAAAATCAACTCCATTCAAGTGGCTGTTCCTAGGCGCAGACTTTCAAGAAAATTCAGCCACTTCGCAACTTCCAAGGTGATCCTTACTATAAGCCGCCTTACTTGTTGACGTGTGAGGGAGCTTGTTGAAGTATGAGGTTTTTCTTTGATTCATTGAGCCAATAACTTTTGAAGTTTCAGCTCCTCTTGTATATATGTTCCTGAGAAGAACAATGATTTTGTCACCTGAATTTGCTGACAGTAGAGATATAAGTTAACTCGGTCTGCTTTTCCCTCCATGATCACTCTATAGGGATTGTACACTGTAAAGCCTCGTACACACAATCAGACTTTCCGACGGGAAATGTTCGATGACAGGCTGTTGGCGGAAAATCCGACCGTGTGTACGCTCCATCGGGCAATTGTTGTCGGATTTTCCGGGGACAAATGTTGGCTAGCAGGTTTTAAAATTTGCCGCGGACAAATGTCTGTTGTCGGAATTTTCGATCATGTGTACACAAGTCCGTCGGCCAAAAGTCCGAAGTACAAACACGCATGCTCGGAATCAAGGACGAGCCGTAAGCGGTCGGTCTTGTAAACTAGCCTTCGTAATGGAGAATTACCATTCGTGACGCGGCAAATTATGAAATCTGGAAATGTAGCGCACAATTCTCTTCTTCTTTAATGGGATAATAATGAAGCTGCTTTGCTGGTGATACTGATGGAGTTATTGCAAACACATTTTTAAAGGCTTTTTTTTTTCTAGTGATATCAAGAATAATATTATTATGCTTTTTTTTTTTTTATTTGGGCAAGTTACCACAACACCATTATCCCGTAATTTTTGAGATCAAAGATACAACTATGTTGGTGTCCCTTGTCCATTTTACATTGTATTTTTTTAAATGTAACTGCCGACTCCCAAACTGTCATTTGAAGTAAAACACATAGCCAAGTATTATTCTCCACAATTTTTTTTATTGTGCATTAAAAAATAAAACAAATAAAATTAGACATGCTATCTTCCAATAGAACTTAACCAAAAAGTGCTTCTATGTATCCAAAAATATAGAAAATATACCAAATCAAATCATTATTATTCAACCAAAAAAATAATGTCAAAGCAATAACTCCAAGGCCAATTTTAAATAACACGTTATCTCCTTCGTTTCCGCAACATGGCTGGTTGCCGAACGGCTGTTCAGAAACTAACTGAAAAGCGCAAAATGAAAAGCGTGAAATGAAAAGCGCAAAATGAAAAGCGCAAAATGAAAAGCGCGAATCAACCCTCACCAAACTTCTACTAACACGAAATTAGCAGACGGAGGCCAAAGGGTGGCGCTAAAGAGCTGAAAAACCACGTAGTACGTCACTACGTTCGCAATTGTTAGCCAACAATTGTGTGGCCGTGTGTATGCAAGACAACCTTAGGCCAACGCCCTTCGGAAAAAATTCCACGGTTTTGTTGGCCAACAATCTGATCTTGTGTAAGAGTCTTAACTCTATGGGAAGTAACAAAATGAGAAACTGCAACAAGAGTGTAAGCTGTGTGAGGCAACCTCAATGTACGCAACCCAGAAAATACAGGTAGGGATGGTCGAACGGTTTGGCCTGAGCATGAGTTCGGGCTAAACATTTGCCTGTTCGTCCGTTCGCCGAACAACCCGAATTTGCAGGGTGTTCGCCGCAACGAAAATCCTGCAATGCACTGAGCGCTGCACAGTGCATTGTGCGCCCTGATTGGGCAAAGCTTGGCCCAATCAGGGCGCAGTATAAGCTGGTTGTTAAAGAGTGGGGCCGCCACGTTCTTAACAACCGATGAGTCATCAGCTGTCAATGAGTTAAAAAAAAACATAGAAAAAAACGCCCCCCCCCTCCAGTCCATGTGACGTCAGAAGGGGACGGTGCCACTGGGTGATGTAGCCGGGTGGTCCCTCCCCTTTGCCCTATATAAGAAATGTAAAAGTGCGGAGCGGGCATACGGCGGGAGGCCTCCCAAGAGGTGAGGGCATTTTTATTTTATTTATTTTTTCTGGTGGGCAACATGATTGATGATGGATTTACATCTTGGGACACAATCTTTTTATTTCTTAATAAAGGATTGGTCAAAAACTGTCTCGTGTGGTTATTACTTTTGTACACTTTTTTGTGAATAGGTACTGGAATGATGTACCCGATACCATTCACGGGGGGGGGGGGGGGGGTTGGGATCTGGGGGCCTCTTGTTTAAGGGGGCTTCCAGATTCCAATAAGCCCCCCTGCCCGCAGAACCCGACAACCACAGCCCAGGGTTATTGGGGAGAACCCCTTGCCCCCATCAACATGGGGACAAAGTGGGTTGGGGGGCCCGCCCCAAAGCACCCACCCCTCCATGTTGAGGGCATGTGGCCTGGTATGGTTCAGGTGGGGGGGCGCTTACTTGTCGCCTCCCTTTCCTTACCTGCCAGACTGCATGCCCAGGGCTGTTTTTTTTTTTGTTTCATATTTTGTCGCTTTTTTCTTTAGAAGTGTCATTTTTCCGGTAGCATGTTTTTTTATGCATGCTACAGATGCCCAGTCTCTGAAGGGAGGGGATCATGCTCTGCTTCAGTATGTCACAGTACATGTTGGCATTCATGGTTCCCTCAATGATCTGTAGCCCCCCAGTGCCAGCAGCACTCATGCAGCCCCAGACCATGACACTCCCACCACCATGCTTGACTGTAGACAAGACACACTTGTCTTTGTACTCCTCACCTGGTTGCCCCCACACACGCTTCACACCTTCTGAACCAAATACGTTTATCTTTATCTCATCAGACCACAGGACATGGTTCCAGTAATCCATGTCCTTACTCTGCTTGTCTTCAGCAAACTGTTTGTGGGCTTTCTTGTGCATCATCTTTAGAAGAGGCTTCCTTCTGGGATGACAGCCATGCAGACCAATTTGATGCAGTGTGCGGCGTATGGTCTGAGCACTGACAGGCTGACCCCCCACCCCTTCAACCTCTGCAGCAATGCTGGCAGCACTCATACGTCTATTTCCCAAAGACAACCTCTGGATATGACGCTGAGCACGTGCACTCAACTTCTTTGGTTGACCATGGCGAGGCCTGTTCTGAGTGGAACCTGTCCTGCTAAACTGCTGTATGGTCTTGGCCACTGTGCTACAGCTCAGTTTCAGGGTCTTGGCAATCTTCTTATAGCCTAGGCCATCTTTATGTAGAGCAACAATTCTTTTTTTCAGATCCTCAGAGAGTTCTTTGCCATGAGGTGCCATGTTGAACTTCCAGTGACCAGTATGAGAGAGTGAGAGCGATAACACCAAATTTAACACACCTGCTCCCCATTCACACCTGAGACCTTGTAACATGAATGAGTCACATGACACCGGGCAGGGAAAATGGCTAATCGGGCCCAATTTGGAAATTTTCTCTTAGGGGTGTACTCACTTTTGTTGCCAGCGGTTTAGACATTAATGGCCGTGTGTTGAATTATTTTGAGGGGACGGAAAATTGACACTGTTATACAAGCTGCACACTCACTACTTTACATTGTAGACAAGTGTCATTTCTTCAGTGTTGTCACATGAAAAGATAGAAGAAAATATTTACAAAAATGTGAGGGGTGTACTCACTTTTGTGAGATACTATAACATGAAAATGATATCTGATGCTTTTTCCGTTTTTTAGGAACAGAGTCAGGCAAATTTATACAACAATATATCTTATTTTTAACAATGCTTTACCAGTTTCTAGAAACTAGGGATGAGCCGAACACCCCCCTGTTCGGTTCGCACCAGAACATGCGAACAAGAAAAAAGTTCGTTCGAACATGCGAACACCGTTAAAGTCTATGGGACACGAACATGAATAATCAAAAGTGCTAATTTTCAAGGCTTATATGCAAGTTATTGTCATAAAAAGTGTTTGGGGACCTGGGTCCTGCCCCAGGGGACATGGATCAATGCAAAAAAAAGTTTTAAAAACGGCCGTTTTTTCAGGAGCAGTGATTTTAATAATGCTTAAAGTCAAACAATAAAAGTGTAATATCCCTTTAAATTTCGTACCTGGGGGTGTCTATAGTATGCCTGTAAAGGGGCGCATGTTTCCTGTGTTTAGAACAGTCTGACAGCAAAATGACATTTTGAAGGAAAAAACTCATTTAAAACTACCCGCGGCTATTGCATTGCCGACAATACACATAGAAGTTCATTGATAAAAACGGCATGGGAATTCCCCAAAGGGGAACCCTGAACCAAAATTTTAAAAAAAAAATGACGTGGGAGTCCTCCTAAATTCCATACCAGGCCCTTCAGGTCTGGTATGGATATTAAGGGGAACCCCGGCCAAAATTAAAAAAAAAAAATGACGTGGGGTTCCCCCTAAATTCCATACCAGACCCTTCAGGTCTGGTATGGATTTTAAGGGGAACCCCGCGCCAAAAAAAAAAAAAAAAAACGGCGTGGGGTCCCCCCAAAAATCCATACCAGACCCTTATCCGAGCACGCAACCTGGCAGGCCGCAGGAAAAGAGGGGGGGACGAGAGTGCGCCCCCCCCTCCCTCCTGAACCGTACCAGGCCACATGCCCTCAACATTGGGAGGGTGCTTTGGGGTAGCCCCCCAAAACACCTTGTCCCCATGTTGATGAGGACAAGGGCCTCATCCCCACAACCCTGGCCGGTGGTTGTGGGGGTCTGCGGGCGGGGGGCTTATCGGAATCTGGAAGCCCCCTTTAACAAGGTGACCCCCAGATCCCGGCCCCCCCCTGTGTGAAATGGTAAGGGGGTACTATGTACCCCTACCATTTCACGAAAAAAGTGTCAAAAATGTTAAAAATGACAAGAGACAGTTTTTGACAATTCCTTTATTTAAATGCTTCTTCTTTCTTCTATATCCTTCATCTTCTGGTTCTTCTGGTTCTTCTGGTTCTTCCTCCGGCGTTCTCGTCCAGCATCTCCTCCGCGGCGTCTTCTGTCTTCTTCTCCTCGGGCCGCTCCGCACCCATGGCATGGGGGGGAGGCTCCCGCTCTTCTCTTCTTCTCTTCTTCTTTTCTTCTTTTCTTCTTTTCTTCTCTTCTTCTCTTCTTCTTCATTTTCTTCTCCGGGCCGCTCTGCAATCCATGCTGGCATGGAGGGAGGCTCCCGCTGTGTGACGGCGCTCCTCGTCTGACAGTTCTTAAATAATGAGGGGCGGGGCCACCCGGTGACCCCGCCCCCCTCTGACGCACGGTGATTTGACGGGACTTCCCTGTGACGTCACGGGGAATGCCACAGGGAAGTCCCGTCAAGTCACCGTGCGTCAGAGGGGGGCGGGGTCACCGGGTGGCCCCGCCCCCCCGTTATTTAAGAACTGTCAGACGAGGAGCGCCGTCACACAGCGGGAGCCTCCCTCCATGCCAGCATGGATTGCGGAGCGGCCCGGAGAAGAAAATGAAGAAGAAGAGAAGAAGAGAAGAAGAGAAGAAAAGAAGAAAAGAAGAAGAGAAGAAGAGAAGAGCGGGAGCCTCCCCCCCATGCCATGGGTGCGGAGTGGCCCGAGGAGAAGAAGACAGAAGACGCCGCGGAGGAGATGCTGGACGAGAACGCCGGAGGAAGAACCAGAAGAACCAGAAGAGCCAGAAGAACCAGAAGATGAAGGAAGATAGAAGAAAGAAGAAGCATTTAAATAAAGGAATTGTCAAAAACTGTCTCTTGTCATTTTTAACATTTTTGACACTTTTTTCGTGAAATGGTAGGGGTACTTATGTACCCCCTTACCATTTCACACAGGGGGGGGCCGGGATCTGGGGGTCACCTTGTTAAAGGGGGCTTCCAGATTCCGATAAGCCCCCCGCCCGCAGACCCCCACAACCACCGGCCAGGGTTGTGGGGATGAGGCCCTTGTCCTCATCAACATGGGGACAAGGTGTTTTGGGGGGCTACCCCAAAGCACCCTCCCAATGTTGAGGGCATGTGGCCTGGTACGGTTCAGGAGGGAGGGGGGCCGCACTCTCGTCCCCCCCTCTTTTCCTGCGGCCTGCCAGGTTGCGTGCTCGGATAAGGGTCTGGTATGGATTTTTGGGGGGACCCCACGCCGTTTTTTTTTTTTTTTTTTGGCGCGGGGTTCCCCTTAAAATCCATACCAGACCTGAAGGGCCTGGTATGGAATTTAGGGGGAACCCCACGTCATTTTTTTTTTTAATTTTGGCCGGGGTTCCCCTTAATATCCATACCAGACCTGAAGGGCCTGGTATGGAATTTAGGGGGACCCCCACGTCATTTTTTTTTTTAAATTTTGGTTCGGGGTTCCCCTTTGGGGAATTCCCATGCCGTTTTTATCAATGAACTTCTATGTGTATTGTCGGCAATGCAATAGCCGCGGGTAGTTTTAAATGAGTTTTTTCCTTCAAAATGTCATTTTGCTGTCAGACTGTTCTAAACACAGGAAACATGCGCCCCTTTACAGGCACACTATAGACACCCCCCAGGTACGAAATTTAAAGGGATATTACACTTTTATTGATTGACTTTAAGTATTATTAAAATCACTGCTCCTGAAAAAACGGCCGTTTTTAAAACTTTTTTTTGCATTGATCCATGTCCCCTGGGGCAGGACCCAGGTCCCCAAACACTTTTTATGACAATAACTTGCATATTAGCCTTTAAAATTAGCACTTTTGATTTCTCCCATAGACTTTTAAAGGGTGTTCCGCGGCATTCGAATTTGCCGCGAACACCCCAAATTGTTCGCTGTTCGGTGAACTTGCGAACAGCCAATGTTCGAGTCGAACATGAGTTCGACTCGAACTCGAAGCTCATCCCTACTAGAAACCAATCAAATCCCAATTCTTAATTCCCCATTTTTTTTAAATCATTGGCTATTATTGGCTGTTTCCAGTTTTCTCCACTCTGCCAACCACCACGGTTGGCAGAGTGGAGAAAACTGGAAACAGCCAATAATAAAATAATAATAAAAATAAAATAATAAGATGATAAATATTTGTGAGCAGAGAACAGAGAGAACAATATAAATAAGAGTACAGTATAGTCTTAATGTTTTACAGGATTTTACAGTGCTGGTTCATTTACGTTCTTCCCACACCCGTGATGCTTTGATAGTTGATTAAAGCCAATCTCACCATACATTGGGTGACATGGCTTGCTCGAGGTTAGAGTTGAAGTGATTTTCGTGTCTTCCAAGAGCTTTGCTTGCATTTCATAACTTATTCTGCATCTGCTTGCATAATACAAGGTGACTCACAGCATGGTAAATAATGACAAGGCACAAAATATCCGGAGAACTGCTGGAAAGAAGAGACTAAATCAAAGATTTTCTTGGAGACTTCAACCTGAATCGTGTGATGATGTGATTTCTAAAACCAGCATATTAAGATGATGCCTTATGGCTTGATCGGCTATAATAAATGGAATTAAAAGTAAATGCACCGATAAACTTTTTTTTTTTTTTTACTCACGTCCAGAATAGAGATGAGCGAATTTCTAAAAATTGCAATAAGGTCCAGTGCAAAATTTGCCAACTTTCAAATTTAAAATGACAGCATTCAAAACAGACAAACTTGGCGTTATGAAGGCTTTTAAGTCCAGAGGAGGGATTTTGGGCCTTATAGACCCCCTGAACTCTCCATAAAGAGCATCTGTCCACACCTCCCAACATTTTGAGATGGGAATGAGGGACACCTACCAGCAAACGTATGTAGACATAGGACACGCCCCCCCCCCGCCACGCCCCTTAAAGGGGACATAACCAAAAAAAAAAAAAAAGGGTTATTTAAATCCACAAGTGCTTTTTTTTAACCACTAATATTTCTTTATATTGGCTTTTAAAATTGACAAATGCAGCAATTTAGAAATTGGATGAAAGGTTAAGCGTGGAAAACACTTGTGAAAGATAAAAAGTGCATTTTATATATAACTATATAGATCAGACTAAAATGAGGGACAAATGAGGAGGAATGAGGGACAGAGGGGCATTGTTCCAAATCAGGGACAGTCCCTCGAAATCCAGGACAGTCCCTCGAAATCCGGGATAGTTGGGAGCTCTGCCTGTCACCGCCTATTACTGTCACAAGGGATGTTTACATTCCTTGTGACAGCAATAAAAGTGATCAGAAAAGAAAAAAAATGAAAGGGACAGTGTAAAAAAAAAAGTAATTAATAAGAAAAAATAATAAACAAGTAAAAAAAAAAAAAAAAGGTAAAGGGCGCAAGCAGAAGCAAGCGCATATGTAAGTCGCGCCCGCAAATGTAAACAGTGTTAAAACCACACATTTGAGGTATCGCCACGTTCGTTAGAGCGAGAGCAAAAAATTTAAGCACAAGACCTCCTCTGTACCGTTAAACAGGTAACCTGTAGAAATTTTCAAAGCATGCTCTTAAGTACCGCAGTTTGTCGCCATTCCACAAGTGTGCGCAATTTTAACCACTTCCCGCCCAAAGACGTCATATTTGACTTTCAGTGGGAATATCTGAATGATGGGTGCAGCTACAGGGATCATTCAGATATCCTTGTTTTCAGCCGGCGATTCTGTGCACCATAAGAACGATCATAGCGGATGTTTACATTCCTTGTAATAGGAATAAAAGTGATCAAAAAAAAAATGTAAAAGAAAGTGTAAAAATAAAAAAAAAAAAAGTAAAAAAAAAAATATATAAAAAAAAAAAAAAAAATGTAAAACGCCCCTGTCCCCTGGTAGCTCGCGCTCAGAAGCGAACACAGCTGTAAGTCCCGTCCACATATGTAAACGCTGTTCAAACCACGCATGTGAGGTATGGCCGCGTGCGTTAGAGCGTGAGCAAAAATTTAAAGTGTCGCCTATGGAGATTTTTAAGTACCGAAGTTTGGCGTCATTCCATGAGTGTGCGCAATTTTAAAGCGTGACATGTTGGGTATCTATTTACTTGACGTAGCATCATCTTGCACATTATACAAAAAAAATTGGGCTAACTTTACTGTTTTTTTATTTTTTAAATCATGAAACTATTTTTTTTTCCAAAAAAAAAGTGTTTGAAAATTTGTTGCGCAAATACCGTGTGAAATAAAAAGTTGCAATGACCGCCATTTTATTCCCTAGGGTGTCTGCTAAAAAAATATATATATATAATGTTTGGGGGTTCTGAGTAATTTTCTAGCAAAAAAAAAATGATGATTTTTACATGTAGGAGAGGAGTACCAGAATAGGCCCGGTATGGAAGTGGTTAAAGCATGACATGTTAGGTATCTATTTACTCGGTGTAACATCATCTTTCACATATGAAATATATGAAAACATCAGGCTAACTTACTGTTTTTTTTTTTTTTTTTTAATTCATTAAAGTGTATTTCTTCCAAAAAAATTGCATTTGAAAGACTGTTGCACACAAATATGCCCCGTACACACGGTCGGATTTTCCGACGGAAAATGTGTGATAGGACCTTGTTGTCGGAAATTCCGACCGTGTGTAGGCACCATCACACATTTTCCATTGGATTTTCCGACACACAAAGTTTGAGAGCAGGATATAAAATTTTCCGACAACAAAATCCGTTGTCGGAAATTCCGATCGTGTGTACACAAATCCGACGGACAAAGTGCCACGCATGTTCAGAATAAATTAAGAGATGAAAGCTATTGGCTACTGCCCCGTTTATAGTCCTGACGTACGTGTTTTACGTCACCGCGTTCAGAACGGTCGGATTTTGTGTGACCTTGTGTATGCAAGACAAGTTTGAGCCAACATCCGTCGGAAAAAATCCTAGGATTTTGTTGTTGGAATGTCCGAACAAAGTCCGACCGTGTGTACGGGGCATTACAGTGTGACATAAAATATTGCAACAATCACCATTTTATTCTCTAGGTTCTCTGATAAAAAAAATGTATATGTATATAAATACAGATTTTAACTTGTAAGCAACAGGTGTCAGAAAAAGGCTTAGTCGTAAAGTTTTAGTGTGCAGGAGATGAGACATCCAATCTATCAGATAACAGGCTATGTGGATAGAGCTGTAGTATTGAAGACAGGAGAAGTGTGTCCTGGGTTCTGTAAAGTTCACCATACACTATACAAGCTGATTGTACAATCTCCTTTAGATCTTTAGGTTTCAGCCAAGGAAGCTGCCATCTTAACTTCTGTTTGAACTGCCATAGTGCTGCACATGTGATCAGTTATGACACCAGCCATTGGATGGTTTGACAGTTTGGTTGAGAGCAGAACCAATGGGACAGCTTTCCCGACAGCATGCCAGGAAAGTAACTGTTTTTTTGAAGCCATTAAATCAATGGGTTTAGTTCCGCTTTAAAGTGGAACTAAACTCTCTCAATCCACACCGACTATTTTTAATCTTTATGCTGCTAACATTAGTAAATAGATAGGAAGGTATATTATATTTACTTGTTTTACACTTTTTTTTTTTTTTTACATTTCTTCAGTTACTTTCTTGTTTCCAGGCCTAGGCAAATGATGTCATACATCCCAGGAGTCTTCAGGAGTGGAGGAGGGGTTTCTCAACTAAGCACACCCTCCTGCTAGCATGTCTTAGCTAAGAGTAGATGGATTCCATGAAGTAAATGCTACATTAATCTTCTGCCCTTACTCAAAATGGCCACCGCCCAAAATTCTAGGGGGGTGCTTTTCAAAGTGATTTATCAGCAAACAAAAGCATGAATGGATGGGGGAGGTTGGGGGGAGGTTACCAACTTAATACCGGGCACTTTCAACCCCTTCCTGCCCAGACCAATTTTCAGCTTTTAGAGTTGTTGCATTTTGAATAACAATTGCGCGGTCATGCAACGCTGTACCCAAAATACATTTTTATCTTTTTTTTTTTTTTAGATAGAGAGGATAGATAGAGATTTTTTTAGATAGAGATAGAGATTTCTTTTGGCGGTGTTTATTCACCACTGGGCTTTTTATTCTTTGCTAAAAAAAAACAAAAATGTTATAAAAAACTTTTTTCTTAGTTTCTGCTAGAAAATTGTGTAAAAGAAAGCCAACACACAATGGACGTGGGCTCTACCTGTCACCATACTCACTAAATTGTCAATTGTGACTATTGCATGAAACGTACCGTATATACTCGAGTATAAGCCGAGTTTTTCAGCACATTTTTTTTTTTGTGCTGAAAATGCTCCCCTCGGCTTATACTCGAGTCAAGCACTTTTCTGCAGCAGAGAATGACATTTTCCGACTTTGGGGCCCGGTATCTCAGGGGCACTAGGTGATAGGAACCCGAAATTTGATCCCCCAAACTTCAAACGTGGTAGTTAAGGGTTCCTAGATGCCCCCTAGCTGCAGCCAAAATTTGGGGTCTCTGGACCCAAAGGATCCCGAAATGACATTGCTGCAGATGGACACAGTTGACCGAATTTGGGGCCCCGTATCCCGGGGCCACTTGGTGCTAGGAACTTGGTGTGCAAACCCAGTGGAACTACAACATATCCAAAGCTGGGGTTCCTAGCACCAAGTGGTCCCGAGATACGGGGCCCAAAAGTCGGTTCGGAAAATGTCATTCTCTGCTGCAGAAAAGTGCTTGACATTTTCCGAACCGAACTTGGGGCCCCCGTATCTCGGGGCCCCTTGGTGCTAGGAACCCCAGCTTTGGATATGTTGTAGTTCCACTGGGTTTGCACACCAAGTTTGGGGTTCCTAGCACCAAGTGGCCCCGAAATACAGGGCCCCAAAGTCAGTCAACTATGTCCATCTGCAGCAATGTCATTTCGTGACCCTTTGGGTCCAGAGACCCAAAATTTTGGCTGCACCTAGGGGGCATCTAGGAATCCTTAACAATCAAGTTTGAAGTTCGGGGACCTATGGCTGCAAATGGGCACAGTGAGGCTGCAAATGGGCACAGTGAGGCTGCAAATGGGCACAATGAGGCTGCAAATGGGCATTGTTGACCCTCTTTTTCACTTACAGTAGCTGGGCATTCCTCACCCTAGGCTTATACTCGAGTCAATACGTCTTCCCAGTTTTTTGTGGTAAAATTAGGTGCCTCGGCTTATATTCGGGTCGGCTTATACTCGAGTATATACTGTACCACTTATACCTCTACAAATGTATAACTCAGCTCCCAATTGTTGAAATATAATCAAAATCTTTATTCCACATAGATTAAAAATGATTCCACAGACAACATATAAACATATATGGTTAAAAACAACCTGCTGCCCCAACTCCACCCATCCAACCTACAATATTAAGGCATAGATGCATACATAAAGTCTTTAAAAGACTTATAATAGCACAATTTCTTGAGATGGCCACCAGAGAAAATGTTTTAAAAAAATGATGAAAACAGTATAATGAAAAAGAAAAACTTTCCAGAGGACAAATAAAGTTGGTGGTCAAATCCCACTGTAGCTGTATCGAACTGGCTCTGCTTCAAAGATGAAAATTATGAACACTTTGTCAAATCGTGGTGCTGAAGATTTCATAGGCAAGTGGATATAATTCAAAATTGGGAACAGAATATACATCCCTTCATTACAGTTGACAGAAAACAGATGGATTCACCAAACTGTGGTCTGGAGGAGGTGACACGGGGGGGACGGGGACACACAGTCCTCTGATGCTCAAGGATTGTTCTCACTGCTCAACCCCAGTCAACTCCCTCACGCTGATGAATTAAGTGGTGCTTGGTGTGCAGACAGATATCTTCCTTTGAATTATATCCACTTACCTATGAAATCTTCAGCACCACGATTTGACAAAGTGTTCATAATTTTCATCTTTGAAGCAGAGCCAGTTTGATACGGCTTCAGTGGGATTTTTTAATATATTTTCTCTGGTGGCCACCTCAAGAAATGTTGTTATTATAAGTCTTTTGAAGACTTCATGTATGCATCTATGCCTTAACCACTAGCCGATGTACGCCCAAACTTTGGCGGCGGATATCGTTGTTATGGCAGCAGCTAGCTGCCATAACCCTGGTATCCCCGTTTTCATGCGGCGGCCGGCTTTAAGATAAAAGTGGTCTCTGCGGCGAATTCGCCGCAAGATCACTTTTATCGGCGGCAGGAGAGGGCCCCCCCTCCCGCCGCGATCTGGTGCCCTCCGAAGTTTACCGGAGCCATCGGTAGCGGCGGAGGCGATCGCGTCCTTCTCTGGGCTGTGCCTGGAGACGAGTGAGGCTAAGATGGCGCCCACTCGTCTCCATGACACTGCTGGGCGGAAGCGAAGTCAAAACGTCACCTCCGCCCATACGTCTTAAAGGCACATTTTTTCAATGTCATTTTTTTTAATTACTTTTTTTTTTTTTTATTGCATTTTAGTCTAAATATGAGATGTGAGGTCTTTTTGACCCCAGATCTCATATTTAAGAGGACCTGTTATGCTTTTTTCTATTACAAGGGATGTTTACATTCCTTGTAATAGGAATAAAAGTGACACATTTTTTTTTAAAACTGTGTAACAATAAATAAAATCATGTAAAATAAATAATAAAAAAAAATAAATACATTTTTAAAACCCCCTGTCCCGACGAGCTTGCGCGCAGAAGCGAACGCATACGTGAGTAGCGCCCGCATATGAAAACGGTGGTCAAACCACACATGTGAGGTATCACCGCAATCGGTAGAGCGAGAGCAATAATTCCAGCCCTAGACCTCCTCTGTAACACAAAACATGCAACCTGTAGAATTTTTTAAACATCGCCTATGGAGATTTTTGAGGGTAAAAGTTTGACGCCATTCCACAAGCGGGCGCAATTTTGAAGCATGACATGTTGGGTATCAATATACTTGGCATAACATTATATTTCACAATATAAAAAAAAATTGGGCTAACTTTACTGTTGTCTTATTTTTTTATTCGAAAAAGTGAATTTTTTTCAAAAAAAGTGCGCTTATAAGACCGCTGCGCAAATACGGTGCAAAAAAAAAGTATTGCATTGACTGCCATTTTATTCTCTAGGGTGTTAGAAAAAAAAACAATATATAATGTTTGGGGGTTCTAAGTAATTTTCTAGCAAAAAAACCTGTTTTAAACATGTAAACACCTAAAATCCAAAACGAGGCTGGTCCTTAAAGAGGAGTTCCACCCAGGGGGTCCATTAAAAAAAAAAAAAAAATTTAAGTCAGCAGCTACAAATACTGCAGCTGCTGACTTTTAATTGGACACTTACCTGTCCCAGGGTCCAGCGATGCGGGGGATCGAAGCCCCGCTCGTCCCCCCCTCTGCTCGTCGGTGCCGGCATTTCAACTGTGGGCTGTGGCTTCACAGCCTGGCACCCACTGCGCATGCGCGAGCGGCGCCGCGCGCTGTGATTGGCCGCTCAATCACCTGGGACCTGTAATGGGTCCCAGATGATTGACAGGAGGGAGGGAGCAGAGCCGAGCCCTTCCTGTGCCGAGGGGGAAGTGATGTAACCAGCCCAGGCAAAGGAAGAGGCAGACTACAAGGGACCACCTAGCAACAGGCATTTAGAGGTAAGTAAAAAAAAATATATCCAAATTGTTTTTGTTTTTTTTTTAGAATTTTTCAGGTATTTTTGTTTTTTTGGGTGGAACCCCACTTTAAGTGGTCAATATTATAGGTTGGATGGGTGGAGTTGGGGCAGCAGGTAGTTTTTAACAATATATGTTTATATGTTGTCTGTGGAATAATTTTTAAGCTATATGGAATAAAGATTTTGATTATATTTCAACAATTGGGAGCCGAGTTATATATTCAGAGAGGTATAAGTGGTATGTGTCATGCAATAGTCATAATTGACAATTTAGTGAGTCTGGTGACCGGTAGAGCCCACATCCATTGTGTATTGGCTTTCTTTTACATTCAATGATTGTGATTGTGGAGAGTTTCCTCACCAAAGGTTCTCATATTTTTAGGACCTAGCAGGCTAACTCTTTGGTGCTGTGTATAGAAAATTTTGTAAATAAGTCATTTTTCTCCTTCACAAATGTGCACTGATAGGCTGCACTGATGAGACGGCACTGAAGGGCACTGATGAGATGGCACTGATGGGCACTAAAGGGGGTACTGATGATGGGCACTGATAGGTGGCATGGATAGGCAGCTCTGATGGGCACTGATGGGCGGCACTGATGAACAGGCACTGGTGGGCACTGACTGGCATCACTGCTGGGCACTGTTGGGGCTGCACTGATGATCGGAGCACTGATTACCTGTACAGGTCTCCCCTGTTAGGAAATGCCACTGATCAGCTTACCTCTCCCCACACGCTGTCAGTGTGAGGAGAGGTAAGCCAATAACTGGCATTTCCTTGTTTACCTGTGATCAGCTCTGATTGGACACAGCTGATCACGTGGGTAAAGAGCCGTGTCATTGGCTCTTTTAAAACATATTTTTAGAATTTTTTAAATATATACATATATATATTTTTACAATGTTGCTGGGTGAACATGCTGAAATAGCCCCCCCCCCCCCAGAATATATGAGCATTATGTGTAAGCAAACCCCCCCTCCCAAAAAAAAAAAAAAAATTAGCACTAATCTGCACTAAACCTCCTCCCAGTATAAATCTGCCCTCCTGCTGAATTCACCCCTCTATCCTCTAGCTCTCCAAATCCCCATAGCCCAAATTCCCCCAAAAAATCACCCCTTCTAGCACAAATCCCCTTATTCCGCGTACAAACGATCAGAATTTCAGCCCGCAAAAGACAGATGAGAGTTTTTCGTAGGAAAATGCGACCGTGTGTATGCTCCATCGGTCTTTTGCTGGTGGAATTCCAGCCAGCAAAAGATTGAGAGCATGTTTTCAATTTTTTCGGACGGAAAAAGTTCCTATCCGAAAATGCGATTGTCTGTGGCAATTCAGATGCATGCTCGGAAACAATTCGACGCATGCTCGGAAGCATTGAATTTAATTTTCTCGGCTCGTTGTAGTGTTGTACGTCACTGCGTTCTTGACGGTCGTAATTTCAGCAAACTTTCGCGTGACCGTGTGTATGCAACGCAAACTTGAGCGGAATCCCGTCGGAAAAGCCGTCATATCTTTTTCCGACGAGAAGTCCGATTGTGTGTACGTGGCATAACTCATAAATTTCCCCTTGGAGCACAAATTCTTTCCCCACACTACAAATCCCCCCTCTTAGCACAAATCCCCCCAAACCCCCCACCTAGCACAAATCCTTCCCTCCAAAATTCCCCTCCTGGCACAAATATCCCCCAATCATCTCTACTAGCACAAATCACCCCCAACACCAAAAATGTCCCCTCCTAGCACAAATTCCCTCTCCTCTCTACCACATCATGTCTTCTAACACAACCCCCTCCCCCTTTTATGTCACCCTCTTGGCACATATCCTCATCCCCCATTCCCTATCCCAACACAAGTCCCCCAACCCCCAAATCACTACTCCTAGACCCCCCCCTAACTCCCCCCCCCTAAAACCAATCTCCTCCCCCCAATCTCCTTGTGGCACCCCCCCCCCACACACACACACACACACCTCACATGATGTCACAGTCCCCAGGGCAGCCGTCCCTCCTGCCCACCCCTTGTCTCAGCCCTACCTAATCTTTAGTAGGCCTTCACACACTTCACCATTAGAACCCTGGGATTGCGGGACTACAAGCAACTCTGCCATGCGTCCTAACTAGAACATTAAAGAATCCATTTTAATAATGCTCTTTCTCTTTTCCCAGAACTGCCGTTTTTCTCTCCTTTTAATTTTGCTGCTCTGAGTTTCTAAACTTTAAAGAAATAATCGCTTGTGTGACATTCAAACTTTCCACCAGCTGGCAGTAAAAGAAGAAGCCATAGCAAGATGCTGATGTAACTTCATTAGCAAGGTAATTCTGGACTCATTCCAAGCTACTGTTCTGGAATATGCTTGTTTTATTTAAAACCCATTGCCTCAAATTTTGTTATGTCGATCAATGGTAGTTCTAGAAATGGCAGCAATTTCCTGGCCTGTCTGTATTCTTTTTTGTAATAGATTTTTTTGGGTGATATCCTAAAGTTTGGCATGTTTCCTTTTCTGTTTTCCAACTGTTTCCAAGTTGTAGCACACTCCTGCCAAGTGCCCTGGAACTGATGTATAAAGGCCACAGAAAAAAAAACTACTCAATGGTTAAAGCTGAACTTTAGTAGATATACAGTAAATAACACAATCTAGCACAGCTCTGTAATAATTAATAAATAATTGTATGTATTGTTTTAATGTAGGCAGTGTAAGTACCTGAATGTGACATGGCAGGTTGGTATCCCTGGTCCTCTTTTAGAGGGCCCAGGCACACGGGGGACCCAGACAGCAAGGGGAATTGGTGAGTGGGGGGACAATTACAGAATGATGCCCTGAGCGGCTCACTGCAGCTGAAGCCAGTCTCTCTCTCTCCTGCCGGCTTTTGCTTCTGCTGCAGCAAGAGACACTGGACGTGGTTCTATAACTGCCCCCCTCCCTGTTCTGCCCACATCTTATTCACTCCTGTGTGCCCCCCTGTGTGCCCAGGTCCCCCTCCTGCATTACAGAATGATGCCCTGTGCAGCTCTCTGCAGCAGATGAAATCCAGTCTCTCTCTCCCCTCCACTGACTTTTAGCTGCTGCAGGGTGAGACATTGGTATTGTTCTATAACTGCCCCCTCCACATTGACCCCCCTCCCTGTTCTGCCCACATCATATTTCCCCCCATGTACTCCCCTGTGTGCCCAGTCCCCCCTCCCTACAGAATGATGCCCTCTGCTGCTCTCTGCAGCAGATGAAAGATGGTCTCTCTCCCACCCATCAGATTTTAGCTGCTGCAGGGAAAGACACAGGACATGGGTTCAATAACTGCCCCCTCTGCATTGATCCCCCTCCCTGTTCTGCCCACATCTTATTCCCTTATATGTGTCCCCCTGTGTGCCCAGGCCCCCCTCCTGCATTACAGAATGATGCCATGTGCAACTCTCTGCAGCAGCTGAAAGTCAGTCTCTCTCCCTCCCACCGGATTTTAGCTGCTGCAGGGAGAGTCACAGGACATGGTTCTGTAACTGCTCTCTTCCGCATCGATCCCCCTCCCTCTTCTACCAACATCTTATTCTCCCCTGTGTGCCTCCTGTGTGCTCAAGCTCCCCTCCTGCATTAGAGAATGATGCCCTGTGCTGAACTCTAGAGCAGCTGAAAGACAGTCTCTTTCCCCCCCACCAGATTTTAGCTGCTGCAGGGATAGTCACAGGGCATCGTTCTGTAACTGCCCCCTTCTCCATTGATCCCCCTCCCTGTTCTGCCAGCATCTTATTCCCCCCTGTGTGCCCCACTGTGTGCCTAGGCCCCCTCCTGCATTACAGAATGATACCTTGTGTAGCTCTCTGCAGAAGCTGAACACTCTCTCTCTCCTACCGGCTTTTAGCTGCTGCAGGGAGAGTGTCAGGGCTGGGCTCAGCCCCTCCTTCTCAAAGCTGGCCGCTCTGCTGTCGGCTAATTGCCAGCTCCTATCTCTCCACAGTGACTCACCTGTTGATGATATCCTGCTAGTCAGTCCTGCCTACTTAAGCCGTCCAGTCCAGATGATCTCTGCCTTCACCTTGGTCACATCTCTAGAGACGCTCTCCTGTGTTCCTGTTAAAGACTTGCTTGGCTGACATTCCTTCTGGCTCCAGATCCTGCTTGCTGTTCTACTATGCTCATCTCTGGCTCACTGATGTTTTGGCTTGTCTGACTATCCATTCCGGTTCCTGAACTCTGGCTGTGTTTTGACTACGTTTCCTCTGTTTACCTTTTTTTATTATTATTAAACAAGTGTGATTTAACTATGCTTCTGCCTCAGTCTGATTCATGGTTTCTGACAGAAAGATACGGATCATTGTTCTGTAACTGCCCCCTCCACACCAATCCCCCTACCTGTTCTGCCCACAACTTATTCCCCCCTGTGTGCCCCCCAGTGTTCCCAGTCCCACCTCCTGCAGCTCTGCCAGCTTATTTATACCACTGGCTGCTACGGGTACACATAGCGATGTGCCAGAATGGAGAGTGGTGGAATGGGGCCAGTAAATATGTAATTTACCGGCCTCTTCCTTTTCTTAATGGACAAAGTGAGTGATCAGTACTGATCACTCCTGTGCCCATTGATAACTGAGCATAATAAACTGTGTTGACTATGCTACAGTTTATGAATGAACAGTAGCCTCTGTATCCTGTTCATTCATCTTCAGAGGCTGCAGAGAAAGGAATTGAAGAACCTGTGTTCTCAATTCTTTCTCTGTCTCAAAGGTGGGATGCCGAGGGTCTGTTTAGATACCTGATATCTCACCAAAGCCCCCCCAACAACGTTGTAAAAAAAAAAAGTAAAACATTGTTTTATAAATTGTAAAAAATAATTTTAAAAATGATAAAAAATAATTTTAAAAAAATGTAAAAAATATTTTTTAAACATTAAGGGTTCATTCACACGGGTTCTCTGACCCATACAGTGTGAATGAGCAATTTGTGTGGCTGGAGCTGACTGATACTCTACAGCAGGGGTAGGCAACCTGGGGCCCTCCAGCTGTTGCAGAACTACAAGTCCCACCATGCCTCTGGGAGTAATTGTAACTACCAGCCTTGCAATGCCTCATGGGAAATGTAGTTCCACAACAGCTGGAGGGCTCCAAGTAGCCTACCCCTTCTCTATAGGGATGCAGCGGCAGTATGAACACAGCCGCAGGTCCTGATTTGATAAGTGTGCAGGTGAGTGGCCCTGAATACAAGCTGTCTGAGTCATACACCTGCACCCACATGCCTGTCAAATTAGGACCTGAGGCTGTGTTCATACAGCTGCTGCGTCCCCATAGAGTAACATAGGCTGCCTGCACACAGCTGCAGCTACATTAAAAAGAAAAAAAAAATACTGATTCACACTGCATCGGACACATCACCCATGTGAATGAACCCCAAGACCTCATTTGCACACCAAAGTTTATTTATTGACTCAATATAGTTTTATCCTTAAGATTTAGCAGGAATTTTAGTTACAGTATTTTATGTTAGTGTCCGCTAATAATCATTTTAGTGTATTTCTAGTGAAAATATTGCTTTGATATTTTTGTGGAGGGGGCCCTGTCACAAAGGCTGTATGGGGCTCCGTGATTTCTAACAGCAGCCCTTTGACCTGGTATCAGCTTCTTACAGTTCCTGTACAGCAGATCTGGAGTGTGAGAGGAAGAAGCAGCACAAGGATCCAATGAGTTCATGTGCTGACAAGAAGCATTTTGATAGGTAGAGAGCAGAGTTAGGGAAGAACCAAGCTGGCCCAAACTAACCCAAACTAACCTGTAAGGCCACTGGATATGCAGTGTAAACTGCATGTAGCTGCGGCTACATAAGCATACCGCACTCATAGCTCCCAACTGTCCCTGATTTCGAGGGACTGTCCCTGATTTGGAGCAACGTCCCTCCGTCCCTCTTTCCCCCTCATTTATCCCTCATTTTGGTCTGATCAATATAGTTGTATATAAAATGTACTTTTTATCTTTCAAAAAGAGTTTCTGAGTGCTAAACCTTTCATCCAAATTATAAATTGCTGCATTTGTAAATTTTAACCACTTCAATACAGGTCATTTTGACCCCCTTCCTGCCCAGACCAATTTTTAGTTTTCAGCGCTGTCACAATTTGAATGACGATTGCGCGGTCATATAACGCTGTACTCAAACAAAATTGACGTCCTTTTTTTCCCACAAATAGAGATTTCTTTTGGTGGTATTTGATCACCTCTGCGGTTTTTATTTTTTGCGCTATAAACAAAAGAAAAGCGACAATTTTGAAAAAAACACAATATTATTTTGCCAATATAAAGGAACAGTAGTGGTAAAAAAAAGTCCCTTGTGGATTCAATTAACCTTTTTTTGGTTAATTCTCCTTTAAGGGGGTGTGGCAGGGGGCGTGTCCTATGCCTACATATATTTGCTAGTAGGTGTCCCTCATTCCCATCTCAAGGTGGAGGTGTGCGCACTGTGTTCCGGGTGCGAGTCGAGACTTCCTGTCTTATACCCGGAACAGAGAAGAGTCTACCGCTTAGCTGCTCAGAGCAAGCAATGTATTCTGTCAATGAATACAAAGCTTCCTCTGATTGGCTGAGTCAGAGGTTGTGACATCATCAGCCCGCCTCTCTGACTCAATCAGAGGTACATACAGTTTATACCGCACATCCAGCGTCCTGATAGGTTACTGAGGGACATAGTTTGTTTGGGCCAGCTTGGCCCGATTGAACTATATAAAGTCTGTGGAAAGCTGGAGTTCTTCTTCAAAGAGAGATAAGCTCATCACTATGCTGCTTATCCTTTCACTGTCAAGTCACAAATTGGGGATCGATCCAGGACAACCTGGGCTCAGAGGAAGTGGGTTGAATGATGTTGACCATCAGACCAAGGATTTCTAGAAGCATAAAAAATGTTCTGGGGAATATCTTTGGATTGTATGTGAATATTGCAGCAAAATCTAGTTTAGTTATTTTTTCATTAAATAGGCTATTTCTTTTTTGAGGTTTTTGATTTAAAGTGAATGTAATGCCATTTTTTTTTTTAGTTGGAATGAGAGATCAAAAATGTTAGAGTTGTCACCAAAACAATGAAACGTAAGCTTCTAATGGTGGCAAACGCTCCAGTGGCAGCTGTCAGTTTCTTTCTAAAGCTCATACCTCACAACTTTTTGAGACGGGAATGAGGGGCACCTATCAGCAAAAGTATGCAGGCATAGAACACACCCCTTACCACGCCCCCTTAAAGGAGAATTGTACAAAAAAAACAAGATTGGTTAAACTCACAAGTGGTTTTTTTTTACCACTACTATTCCTTTATATTGGCATTTGGAATTTTCAAATGCAGCAATTTAGAAATCAGATGAAAGGTTTAGCACTGGGAAACACTTTTTGAAAGATAAAAAGTGCATTTTATATACAACTATATGGCTCAGAGCAAAATGAGGGACAGATGAGGAGGAAAGAGGGACAGAGGGACATTGCTCCAAATCAGGGACAGTCCCTCGAAATCAGAGACAGTTGGGAGTTATGAAAGCTGCCTGAGTAGAAAAGCCTGTCTTCTGCCAGTAGCTGCAGAAAAAGACCCTTCCTCTCTATGTGAAAGCACTAGTCTATCTTCAGAGGTCCAAGACACTCCCTGCTGAGTTAGAGCTAGAGTTTTCCAATCAGCAAGGAGCATGAACTTTGCTGATTGCAGAGCTATAGGTCCGACTCACTAGGGGGCGTTCCAGACTGGTCCAAATCATTTGGTGGAGGAGGGATTATGGCGTGGGGTTGTGTTTCATGGGTTGGACTTGGCCTCTTAGTTCCAACAAAGGAAATTCTTAAGGCGTCACCATACCAAGACATTTTGGACAATTTCATGTTCCCAACTTTGTGGGAACAGTTTGGGGATGACATCTTCCTGTTCCAACATTACTGCGCACCAGTGCACAAAGCAAGATCCATAAAGACATGGATGAGCGAGTTTGGGGTGGAGGAACTTGACAGCCTGCACAGAGTCCTGAACTCAACCCAATAGAACACCTTTAGAATGAATTAGAGCGGAGACTGCGAGCCAGGCCTTCTCCTCCACATCAGTGCTTGACCTCACAAATGTGTTTCTGGAAGAATGGTCAAACATTCCCATAGACACACTCCTAAACCTTGTGGCCGGCCTTCCCAGAAGAGTTGAAGCTGTTATAGCTGGAGGGGCCAACTCAATATTAAACCCTATGGACTAATATTGGGATGCCATTAAAGTTCATGTGCATGTAAAGGCAGGTGTCTCAATACTTTTGACAATATAGTGTATATAGACCAGCCTTTCTCAACCATGTTGCCCAGGCATTCTAGGGTGCCTTCCTATTTCTTTAAGGGGGCCTTGGTAAAATGCCAAAAAATGGTATACAAGCCTGCCTTCTAGTTACACGAAGCCACAGGGTTTCATTGTGCACCATTACAACCTTCGAGCCTCCGATGTCATACCAATCAATTATGTCATCGGTGCACAGGAGGGACATTGGGTGCCTGTAGGAAGGTGCCGTTTATTTTCTCCACTGCAGTTGGTGCTCAACCATAGTGTCTCTTCAGCTGGAGAGGAAGTCATGAGGAACATGGTTGCTCTATGGTTTCCTGGGTCAGTGGGAAAGCAATCTGGTTGGTTGATGTTGCCCCATGTGACTCTAGCAGCTGTTGGGTGAGGCAGAGCCTATTTAAGGCCCTGGCTCTCAGGTTAGGCACCCACTTTCAAATTGGTGGAGTAGGAACAGGAACCCACCCGGCTGGGAGTGTAATACCATTAGGGAAAGGTTCCTGATGAGGAGGGAAAGCATAGGGTTGCATCTTATCTAGACACTTTCCCAATTGGGTACGAGACAGCCAGGCTGCATGCCACCCCTCTCAACAGTCCCTGGAATCTACTCTTTTCAGGTTGCTGAAAACTGTGATTGCACCTGGCTGGGCAACCTTCCCACTAGGTTAGTTTTGAATTGTTGCTACATTACTTCAATACAAGTTATGCATTGCCTCTGACTGTGTGAGTTATTGCCCCCGAACATGCCACACCCCACCTACAAGTCTGCACAGCATCCTTGTTTGCCCCTTCCCTTCCCCCTCCATCAGCAATGGGGTGACATTAGATGAGCGAGGGACAGAAACTAAGAGAAAAGAGAATACTAGTCAGTAACATGGAAACTGCCTTCCTAAAACTCACTAACGATTTACTAACTGCTAAAACCAACAGCCAGTACTCCATACTCCTGCTACTTGACCTCTCTGCGGCCTTTGATACTGTTGACCATCCACTCCTTCTCAATAAACTGCATTCCCTTGGCCTCCGAGATTCTGCTCTATCCTGGTTCTCTTCCTGTCTATCACAACACTCCTTCAGTGTCACCTACAACTCTGTCTCCTCCTCTCCATTGCCCCTTTCTGTGGGGGTCCCTCAAGGCTCTGTTCTTGGACCCCTTCTCTTCTCTATCTACACCTCCTCCCTTGGTCACTTGATAACCCCCCACTTATACGCCAATGACACCCAAATCTATCTGTCTACTCCTCACCTCACTCCTTCAGTCTCCTCTCGCATTACTAACTTACTAGCTGACATATCAGCATGGATGTCGCACCACTTCCTTAAACTAAATCTCTCTAAAACTGAGCTATTAATATTCCCCCCGTCCGTGCACCCCTCCATGACTTTTCCATCAAAATCAACAATGCAACCATCAGTCCCTCCCCTCACGCTAGTGTACTCGGTGTAATCCTAGACTCTGACTTGTCATTTCAGCCCCAAGTCATATCATTGTCAAAAGTTTGTAGAATTCACCTCCATAACATCTCAAAAATTCGCCCCTTTTTAACAAATGAAACCACCAAGCTCCTCATTCACTCCTTTGTTATCTCTCGTCTTGACTACTACAACTCCCTTCTCATTGGCCTGCCTCTCCATTTGCTCCTCCCCTCTTCACTCTATCATGAATGCTGCTGCCAGACTTATCCACCTTACCAACCGCTCAGTGTCTGCCACCCCTCTCCTCCAATCGCTACACTGGCTCCTATTCACCCAGCTAATTAAATTCAAAATACTAACCACAACATACAAAGCAATTCACAACTCTGCTCCGAGCTACATCACCAATCTTATCTCCAAATAACACACAAACCATCCTCTCCACTCTTCTCAAGACCACCTACTCTCAAGCTCTCTCATCTCCTCCTCTCATGCTCGTCTCCAGGATTTCTCCAGAGCCTCTCCCATCCTCTGGAACTCGGCTATCCCCTACTCTTGCTACCTTCAGGCAATCCCTGAAAACTCATCTCTTCAGGGAAGCCTATCACATCTCCAACTAATCTTCTACCACTTCCATAAGTTCATTCCCCACACTTTACAACCTTTTGTACCACCTGCCCCACCCTATTAGATTGTAAGCTCTTCTGAGCAGGGCCCTCTTAATCCTCTTGTATTTTATTGTATTATAACTGTATTGTCTCCTTTTTATATTGTAAAGCGCTGCGTAAACTGTTGGCGCTATATAAATCCTGTATAATAATAATAATACCAGTGTGCAAAGGTGTATTTGCTTCGGAAGAAAAAAAAAACACTTCTAACAATGGGTGTCCTATATGTGTGTGGATGTTGCTGCATTATGCAAAACTATTAGTTTAGCTTTTTTACATTATAGAATGGGGTGCCTGGAGATTGTGACCAATTTTAAAGAGTATTTGGGCTAAAAAAAGTTGAGAAACATTCATATAGACAATGGGTATCAACTCAACCTAGCTAGATGTTCTGCAGATTTCGAACAATGTCCTCCTTTTATTGAATAATCATTACACTCTGAAATATGCAAAGCTCAGCAAATGTGTGAATTATCAAATAAACTTATCAATGATTTCCCCTTTGACTTGTTATCCAGACAACCAAAGTGTCAGCACAGCTCCTCTTCAGCCATGTGAAGAGACTGCATAATTGTGTCTCTTGGTCCTGGGCCATCTCTGAAGATTTTTCCTCATGTCATGTGAACAGTAATTGGTAATTAGGGGTTATATTCGAGACAGTACATGTGTCAGAGGGTTTTTTTTTTCTTTATATATAGATACTTGTTCTTGGGAGTTTCTAAAATAGACATCAGCATTCTATAAAAGTCAAAGCTTTTACTTCATAAGTGTTAATGTTTTGTTTTTTGTTTGTTTTTTTTTACAAAAATTTAGCAAAGCTGGGCTAACAGAGGATATCTAACCCCCCCCCCAAAAAAAAAAATAAAATAAAAAATAATATATTTTACCTTACCAGTGGCTGCATTCGTTTTATTTTTCCAGGCTAAGTACATTTTCTACACGTACAAAAAAATAAATGTTGATCCTGCTAAAAATCTTGTGTCTTTGTATCATCTAGTCAACCAATGTACAAAATGGCATAGTGCTTTGTACGTACACTTATGTAATTAATTACTTTTTTTAATACCACACCGTGATCGGTGCTCAGATAGATCCCAAAACCATAAAACTATATATAAATTTAAATAAAATATATAATAACGTCTCTCAAAAATTCTTTTGGTAAGCTTCTCTGAAATGATGAGGTTGGCCTCTCTTGTATCTCCAGCCCAGGTCCCACTGAAGGTGGAACAGAGATTACCGAGGGACAGGAGAAACATGAGTGGCGGCAGGTGTTGATAGGAGACAGGAGATGAAGACCCTGGAAGGCTGGCAGGACAACAGGTCAGGAAGAGTAGCTGATCCAGCCAACGTTAAAGGGGTACTTTACACAGGCTGCGGATTCAAGGCTTGTCAGAGCTCCCAGCAGGTTTGAGACAGGAACTCACAGTGGTGAGAAGAGCTGATGCAGATGACAGCCAGATAGGCACTTGAACCAGATGTAAGAGCAGAACGAGGAATAGCAGCGTGGTCACAGGGATAGCTAGCGTGGTCACAAGGTCAGCAGCAGGTGGGCAGCGAGGTACCGAGACATAAGACAAAGAACAGTCAAGAACAGAGCCGGGGTCAGGAACTGGCAACAGAGCAGAGGCAGGATCCAAGTTCAGGTCAGAGGCAGGATCCAAGTTCAGGTCAGAGTCAGGATCCAAGTTTAGGTCAGAGGCAGGATCCAAGTTCAGGTCAGAGGCAGGATCCAAGTTCAGGTCAGAGGCAGGATCCAAGTTCAGGTCAGAGGCAAGCCGAGTCAGCAACAGAGGAACAAGTGGGACACAGGGAACAGCTGAAAGACCGGTCAACACTGGAGCATGAGCAGGAGCCCCTTTAAATAGTCTGTCTGGCACCAACATTCATCGAGTGTGTGCCCGTGCTCATGTGCACACACCCATGCGCATTCTGGCATGCATGCACACACCTAGTCACCATTCTGTAGGTAATTCTGAGCGCATGCGGGTTTCTATTAGCCATTTTTCGTGCATGAACATTTCTATTAGCTAAACATATGGTAGTCATTTTCTGACATTCTCTATTTTCATCACCAATCCTGCTTCTGTACTGTGTTACTACCACCAGCTGCTCTCTCACTTGGACTCCATGACCTTGCTACTGTATGTAGGATCATATAAGGCTTGTGTCAACCTCAGTGAACATATATTAACTCAGTGGCTCTCCCTGGTGGTAATCCCTCTTCTTCAGTACTGATTGTAAACCAATTTCTCCAGCAGATAATTTGGGTACTTCATCCCCCTGATCAAGTCACGTGACCCTGTGACAAAACACATAGAGGTGGGGCTTACTCGATGACATTACACCACTCAGGAAGAGTAGAGGATCAGTGAATAGCATAGGAGAACTGCAACTGAGGAGAATAATATTTATACATGCTGATTACCTTTGGTGCAGTTCAGCACCTACATAATGTGAATGTTACTCTGCATATTAGGGAGCGATTAAATAAAAACTTAAAAGGATAAAGCGCTATGTAGTGTTTTTTTCTTTTATGTTAATGAGCACAGTACCCAAATTACCAGGTGGAGAAATTGGTTTACAATCAGCACTCAGGAAGAGGGATTTCCACCAGGGATAGACACCAGCGAGGCCACGGAGGTAATACAGTCGTATGCAAAAGTTTAGGAACCCCTGGCAATTTCCATGATTGTCATTTATAATTATTTGGGTGTTTGGATCAGCAATTTCAATTTGATCTATCAAATAACTGAAGGACACAGTAATATTTCAGTAGTAAAATGAGGTTTATTGGATTAACAGAAAATGCGCAATATGCATCAAAACAAAATTAGACAGGTGCATAAATTTGGGCACCTTTGTCATTTTGTTGATTTGAATACCTGTAACTACTTAGCACTGATTAATTGGAACACACAATTGGTTTGGTGAGCTCATTAAGCCTTGAACTTCATAGACAGGTACATCCAATCATGAGAAAAGATATTTAAGGTGGCCATTTGCAAGTTGTTGTTCTCTTTGACTCTCCTCTGAAGAGTGGCAACATGGGGGCCTCAAAACAACTCTCAAATGACCTGAAAACAAAGATTGTTCTACATTATGGTTTAGGGGAAGGCTACAAAAAGTTATCGCAGAGATATAAGCTGTCAGCGTTCACTGTAAGGAACATAGTGAGGAAATAGAAGACCACAGGCACAGTTCTTGTTAAGGCCAGAAGTGGCAGGCCACATAAAATATTGGAGAGGCAAAGGCGAAAGATGGTGAGAGAGGTCAAAAACAGCCCACGGACCACCTCCAAAGACCTACAACATCAACTTGCTGCAGATGGTGTCACTGTGCATCCTTCAACAATTCAGAGCACTTTGCACTGAGAGAAGCTGTATGGGAGAGTGATGCGAAAGAAGCCTTTTCTGCACACGCCCCACAAACAGAGTCGCTTGAGGTATGCAAATGCACATTTAGACAAGCCAGCTTAATTTTGGAATAAATAGCTGTGGACTGATGAAACAAAGATTGAGTTATTTGGTAATAACAAGGGGCGTTATGCATGGCGGCAAAAAAACACAGAATTCCAAGAAAAACACTTGCTACCCACAGTAAAATTTGGTGGAGGTTCCATCATGCTGTGGGGCTGTGTGGCCAGTGCCGGTACTGGGAATCTGGTTAAAGTTGAGGGTCGCATGGATTCCACTCAATATCAGCAGATTCTTGAGAATAATGTTGAGGAATCAGTCACAACGTTGAAGTTACGCCGTGGCTGGATATTTCAACAAGACAACGACCCAAAACACTGCTCAAAATCTACTCTGGCATTTATGCAGAGGAACAAGTACAATGTTCTGGAATGGCCAGTCCCCAGACCTGAATATCATTGAACATCTGTGGGGTGATTTGAAGCGGGCTGTCCATGCCCGACAACCATCAAACCTAACTGAACTGGAGATGTTTTGTAAGGAGGAATGGTCCAAAATACATTCATCCAGAATCCAGACACTTGTTACAGGCTATAGGAAGCGTCTAGAGGATGTTATTTCTGCTAAAGGAGGCTCTACTAAATATTGATGTGATTTTTCTGTTGGGGTGCCCAAATTTATGCACCTGTCTAATTTCATTTTGATGCATATTGCCCATTTTCTGTTAATCCAATAAACCTAATTTCACTACTGAAATACTACTGTGTCCCTCACACACAGTTATTTGATAGATCAAAATGAAATTGATGATCCAATCACCCAAATATTTATAAACGACAATCATGGAAAATGTCAGGGGTTCCTAAACTTTTGCATACGACTGTATACGTCCACCAAGGGCGACATAAGCCTTATATTACCCTACATAGCATGTAAGGTCATGGAGTCCAAGTTAGAGGGGGATACACAGTAAAGGAGCATGATTGGTGATGAAAACAGAGAAGGACAACACAAGAATTTTTTACAGACTTTCTGTAAGGGAGGTAAGAAATATTTGATTTTTGAGAAATTAGGAACGAGGGAAAAAAAACTATAAAAAGAACTTTTGTTACATGAACCTTAATGAAAAGTAGTACATAAATAAGTTAGCTGATCTGCATAATTGATTTGTGAGTTCCTGTGACCAGAGGGTCTGGATGTAGGATGTCTTTCTCAGCAGGGAGTACAGAATTCACTGAATCTTGTACCAGGATGGCCAGACACTTTGGCACAGACAGATTGTAGGTGAGATCTCTGGCTGCATTCAAAGGTACCAGATAACAAAGACGAGTGACAGATTTTCTGAGCTGGTGGACAGAGGAACTCATGGCTGCAGGTCTCCTTAGGAGGAGGTTAGCAAATGCATGGGACAGCTGGGACAGACTTTGCTTTCTGCACTGTCGGGACTTGTAGATCTGTGTGGCTTTCTGGACACTGGACTTCACTCTATCCTCTGCTCTTCCTTCATTTGCTGCCTTTCTGGCCCTGAAGCGGAGACCAGGAAACACAGCCATCTAAGGACCTGTGATTGGTTTGTGAAGGACCTCTGCCCTTTTCCCCGCCATTCTGCCTGGACTTCCTCTGCTGAGGCCACTGTTGGCTGGCGAGTCCCTGAATTTCTGCCATGAGCCCCTGCTACTTACTGTGCATGGATTGTTGCCCTGTGACCCTGGACTAAGCCCCAGCTGTGCTAGATTGCTGCCCTATGCCCCCGGACTTAACCTTTGCTTTACAAGATTGTGGCTGGCTACTCACTGTGCATAGATTATTGCCCTGTTGTGCTAGATTGCCACCCTGTGCCTCTAAACTTATCCCTTGACGTGCCATATTGCCACCCTGTTATATTTCCGTGTGTCTCTCACGGTGTTGGAATTATTGCCCTGTGGCATTATCCTTATCTGACTGCTTGTTTTCCAGCCCCGCAAAATAAAGAACCCCATGGCCAGGGACCCTAAAACCCTTCTTGATCTCTGCATGTTTCCTAGTCCACCCACACCTCCGTCACACCTTATTAGACTTTTTTATAAAAAAAAAAAAAAGTTTTTTGTATATATAGCTTTGTTGTTTTTGGATCTATCTGAGCCCTGATTATGGTGTGGTATTACCAAAGCAATTGGTTATATAAGTGTCTATAAAAGGCTTGCATATAAGAGTATGATAAGGTGGGAGGTACTTTTAAAGTGGTTGTAAAGGCAGAAGAAGATGTTTTATCTTAATGCATTAAGATAAAAAAAAACCTTCTGTGTGCAGCAGCCCCCCTAATACTTAACTGAGATCCATCCAGATCCAGAGATTTTGCACGAAAGACTTGGCTGTCTGGGACTCCCCTCCTTATTGGCTGAGACAGCAGCGTGGCGCCATTGGCTCCGCCTGCTGTCAAGTCAGTGAGCCAATGAGGAGAGAAAGAGGGGGAGGGTCGGGCCACGGCAGCGTGTCTGAATGGCGCGTGCATGTTGGAGTGACGTCATCGCGCCAATCATAGCGCTGGAGCCCACAATACCCGGAAGTAACTCCTGTAGCGATGTCGGCCGCCGGAGCCTTGTACGTAGACGGCTCGGAGGGCTTCGATCCCAGGTAAGTTATTCATAATTAGCTAGTAGCTCATTATGCATTTGTCTTGCTGTTTTTTTTGTCCTAGGGTTTACAACCACTTTAATCATCATCACATGTTAAAAAGTTAGGCACCTGTTCATCTGGGTATTAAAGTGATATTAAGGGCAATATTTAAAAAAATAAAAAATAAACATGTTATACTTACCTGTTCTGTACAGGTCCCTCATCGGCGCTCCTGGCTCCTCCATAATGCAGAGTGCCCCCAGAGCAAGCAGCTTCCAGTGGGGGCACCCAAGCAGGCTCACTCCTGAGCCGCTGCTCTACATGTCTATTCACACACAGAGCTGCGGCTTGGACCCACCCCCCTCTCTCTCCTCATTGGCTCACTGGCCGTGATTCACAAAAGCGAAAGCCAATGGCTCCTGCTGCTGTCTCAGCCAATTAAGAGGGGGAGTCCCTGGAGAGCTGAGGCTCTTGTGCACATCGCTGGATTGAGAAGGAGTTCAGGTAAATATTACGGGGGCCTGGGGGGTGCTGCTGCACACAGAAGGTTTTTTTTACCTTCATGCATAGAGTGAATGAAGATAAAGAACCTGGAGCCTTTAGAACCACTTTAACTGCTTGCCGAGCAAGCCGCAGTTTTACTGCGGCAGAATGGCACAGGCAGGTGAATCGACGTTATGTTACGTCGCTTCCTTAGGCGGCCATTAGGGGCGCACGTGCTCGCTGCTCTCCCCCGGAGCCAATCGAGTGGCTGGCGGTCTCGATGACCGCCGGGCTCCCGCGATCGCTCGTGACACGGTGAGAACACCGTATAAACACAGATCCAACATCCCAGTTGTCTGAGGGGAGAAGTGACAGATTGTCTGTTCATACAAAGTATGAACAGCGATCTGTCATCTCCCCTAGTCAGTCCCCTCCCCCCTTCAGTTAGAACACACACTAGGGAACACAGTTAACCCCTTGATGGCCCCTTAGTGTTAACCTCCTTCACTGCCAGTGACATTTTAAAGTAATCAACGCATTTTCATAGCACTGATCGCTGTATTAATGCCAATGGTCCCAAAGATGTGTCAAAATTGTCCGGTGTGTCCGCCATAATGTCGCAGTTACAATAAAAATCGCAGATCGCCGCCATTACGAGTAAAAAAAAAAAAAAATAAGAAAATGGTATAAATCTATCCCCTATTTTGTAGACTCATAACTTTTGCGCAAACCAATCAATATACGCTTATTGCGATTTTTGTTACCAAAAATATGTAGAAGAATACATATCGGCCTAAACTGAGAAAAAATTTGCTTTTTTTAAAAAAAAATGGGGATATTTATTATAGCAAAAAGTACAAAATATTGTGGTTTTTTTTTTCAAAATTGTCGCTCTTCGTTTGCTTATAGCGCAAAAAATAAAAAACGCAGAGGCGATCAAATACCACCAAAAGAACGCTCTATTTGTGGGGAAAAAAGGACGTCAATTTTGTTTGGGTACAACGTCGCACAACCACGCAATTGTCAGTTAAAGCGACGCAGTGCCGAATCGCAAAAAGTGCTCTGGTCAGGAAGGGGGTAAAATCTTCCGGGGCTGAAGTGGTTAATGAATAAAAAAAAAATGATTAAAAAAACTTTCCAACACTTTTAAAACTTTAAGGACTCTACTTTACTAACTTGAAAAATAGACCCAAAGATAGGTCTTCTTCAAATTCTCTTTGACTATTTAAATAACAATTCTCTCGATTGTAATGGAATTTAACTAACTATTATAAATACACCATCCATCAGAAGACTTCACCTAATCAGTAATGCCACCTCTATTACATGTTGGAAAATATAATTTTCCAATTAGCACAAGTATTTTTTATTTTATTATTTTTTTTTTACCCAGCCAAGAGCAGATAATTATGCAGAATTTAAAAAAAAAAAGTTTTCCTCCAAAGTTGTTTTTGAACTCTTTCGGAGTGTACAAAAGGGCACCTGAGTGATCTCATAAATATGATTTATTAAGAAGCTCACATTCCTTCAGGAAGCAAAAAACAGAATGAGCCATGACGAATTTATGTTTGCCTAAAGGTAGGGATGAGATATTTTTTACTTATTGGGCAAGTGATTGCAATCTATTAAAAATGAGTTTTCTATTAAACTTTCACGGCTCCTTTTCCCATATAATGATATTGCTTTAGGAGCATCAGCTGCATGCACCAGATGGAATTTTCTGAAAGCCTTTAGGGGGTCTGGTTGCACAGAGGAACATGGTAAATTTCTACTTAAACATTCATTTTAATTTTGCGAAAAAAAAAAAAAAATGAACTTGTTGTTTCTGTGTGGCTTAGTGTTTTCTCACACTTTATCCCCATGTTTTTTTAGCGTAGAACAAAAAAAGGAGACATTAGAGTGGATTGCTCATTCAATGGTCACCTAGGCATTGTGCTTTGTGGTATTAGGCTGTTGGGACAAAATATCTCTATTTTAGCCACATGTTTTATCGCCTTTAATGTTGCACAAAGGGAAAATGAAATAAAGTGCACAACAAATTGTACAGTGAAGGAGAAAAAAAATAAAAATCACAGAAAAACAATTGTTCGAAGCTGAACTCTGGGCACAAACAAAGAAACATATAAATGTGGAAATAAATCCACTTTGTGTGCACCAAATGCATTTGCAAATCACTTAAAAAAAGTAGAAGTGTGTTGTACACAGCCTGTAAAGAAAGCCGAACTGTGGGAGGGGCCCCACAGGCCCCACCCACTACAGGCTTCCAGCGGGAAACTGCAGTAGGAAGAGAAGACTAGCCCAGCCATCCTGCACAAGAAGAGGGAGAGCAACAGGACTAGTCTCTGTTGCAAAGTAAAGAAGTCAAAGGAGTTGCAAACATTAATTTTAAAAGTCAATTTTTTTTTTTACTTATAAAATGGGTAACAAAAGGCAGCCAACGCGTTTCAGGACCAATGACTCCCCTTCATCAGGGCTGCATTTTATTACTCAAAGGACCAATTTACCCACTCTCCGTCCGCCGAATTGCAGTTTTACTGCTACAGGGCGGCAGCTGTGCTACAGATCACGTATACATATATGTGATTCTGGACTCCCACCTGCAGGTTTAACCCCTTGATTGCCCTAGCTGACCCGCTGACAGCTGATGAGTCATCCATTGTTAAGGATGTGGTTACATGCCGGTCTGCTCCTTAACAACCAGCTATACACTGGCTGTTAAGGACGCTGACTAAGAAAAAAAAAAAGCTGAAAACCGGTGCTTAGCAGTGGTTAACAGCACTGAGGAGCTTTTAGCAATTGTAAGTTTTTTTTCTGCTGGCAAATAGCCCCCCAAAAAAACGTTTTTTTCTGCTCCTAGAAGCTGAAGCTTGAAAAATGCTTCTACCCTAAAATAGTGTGCATGGACACATTGGATAATACTACCGTAAAACCTTGGTTTTAGAGCAACTTGGTTTGAAAGCGTTTTGCAAGACAAGCAACATTTTAAAATAAATTTTGGCTTGATATACAAGCGATGTCTTGATATACAAGTAGCGTCACGTCACAACTGAGTATAAAAGAGAAGAGAGGCGCCTCTAAGTGTAGAAATACGGTTATATTTAATGAAGGTACAACATTGAGCAACTCACATGGTTGATGAATAAAACAGGCACATCTAAGTATGCAGGCATCCGGGGTAAAGCTGTCCACATAGACCATCCCCCGCACCACCATCAACGTCATCCCTTCCACGAGAAGCAAGACCATGGGGCTGTAGAGCCGACTGAAGCTATGTAAAAATTGCTTTTACTTTTAAATTCATGCCACCACTTTCATAATCAGCGGCAGAAAGTAATATGCTGCCTCTTTCTGTTTAAATTTGGGTTAATCTACAATTTTGTAACTTAAAAGGAATGTGGAGTGGAGTTCTTTTTCTTTATCTATTTATTGTAGTCAGGGTTAAAATAAAATACCGTAATTAAAATTCTCTTTATTTAAATAAATCTAAAGCACCACACTTTAGTATTTTGCATATTTCTACACAGCCAAAAGGTGGTGCGCTAGCTTCCTTTCAACATGATTACCTGAAAATCTGTATTTGCTATGTTGGAAGAAGCTGTTTGCAGAGCTCAATATCTCAAGTTGGAATTTGCTTTCTCATGTTAAAGACAAGACATTTGGCTTGCTTCTCTTTAGGGGGTCGAATGCATGTTCTGATCTTTCTTTTAGGCCGGGTTCACATATGTGCGGCTGCGGTTTCCAGCACGGGGTCCGGTGCGTTCCTGTTCACCGGTTCAGGTGCAAATCAGGTCCGAATTGTTGCCTGAATTCAAACCTGAACCAGACCCAAACATGCACAAAGACCCTTTTGGAAGCTTCAAGCAGAAAATCGCTCAGGTGTGAACGGGGCTAAAAAAACAGGAATGAAATAACTAGGTGGGTCAAAAATAATTTACAAAAACAACTCTAAGAACATAGATACCATAGGCTCTTAAATGTAAAGGCTTGGTATACACTGGAACAACCATGTACTATGCTATGCCCTACATAGCATAAACACCTAAACCCCCTCTATAACACTACAAACCAAGTCTATTTGAATGTGACTAATTGCTACTAGCTATACCAGCGATTCTCAACCAGGGTTCCGTGGAACTCTAAGGTTCCTCTAGAGACTGCTAGGGGTTCCTTCAGCATTGGGCAATTTCTGCCTCTCAGATAAGTTCCCACTCACACCATTGATCTTTTTAAGGAATTACCTCTGTAAGGAGGTAATTCTTCCCAAAGACCACAAGTGTAAGGACCATCCTTCCCACTGACCATCACACTAATGTATCATGAGTTGTAGATTTCTGATTTTTAGCAGGGGTTCCCCGAGACCAGAGACTATTTCAAGGGTTCCTCTGTGTTGAAAAGGTTGAGAAAGGCTGAGCTATACCATGACCTGGGTACATGAGCACCTTCACAAACATAGAGGTACATAGTGACTATTGCATATACAGTACGTGAAATGTTTCTTCTTTTACAGAAGTTTGTGTTCTAAATTTACTGTTTTTCAGTTCAAACCAAGAGCCAAAACCAAAATAAATAAATAAATAAATAAAACCTTGAAGTTAAACATGATTAAATTAATTAAGAATACAGGTATATTTGTCTTTTTTTTTTCAATATTTTTTATTATTCTTAAATTTTGGTACAAAAGAAAGAAATTCCAATACAGTTTATTAACATACGTTTCATCACCCAAAGACTTTCTTCTCTACAACTAGATGCAAATTGCCTTTAAACTTTTTAAACCCACCCCTCCCTGTACTATCTTCTCCTCTCCCCTGCTCTGGAACCGACCATTGATATCACTTACATCTATCTTGGTACCGACTCCTAAACCAATCAGGCTCCTACCATCTCTGTGAACTTCAAAGTGATCTTAAATGAGTGCCAGTCCTTCCATTTTCTCTCAAATCCTGCCAAACCCTCTTCTCCACTGAATCTCAGGTACTCCAAATTATAGATATCATCTACTCTATTGCTCCAGTTCCTCACCGTAGGGCTATCTGGATCTTGCCAATGTCTGGGGATTAAACTTTTGACTGCGTTCAGGAGTGAGGGGACCAGGGTTTTCAAACATTGGTTAACTGGTGTTTTCGTCCGGTGGAATAAACACTCCCACTCCCAGTTAGTTTTAAATGTTTAGCACGATGGTATATAACTCCAGATAAAGCCCACAAGTTTCAAGCTGAGACCTCGCAGTGCTGCTGGAGGGAGTGCGGCGAACGGGGAACTATGTCTCATATTTGGTGGACGTGTCCTAAAATTAGCCAATTTTGGAGTGAGATAATTCAGAAAATAAAAGAGATAAGAAAAGAGGAAGTTCAAGAAGATCCAAGGTATATTTGTCTTGAACAATCTTCGTCAGTTTTCAATAATTAGTTTAGGGATCACAGGGATCTGGCTGGGTAGCTACAAATTAAATACTTAAAACAGAAAAATTTTGTTTATTTTTGTAGAATAGCCTATTTAGTGTACACACAATAAAGTGAGAATCCTGGGGAAGCGAGTCTCTCACGAAACACATCGATCCTGGATGCCAAATACTGTTATATATAATTTTAAATATGAAAGGCGAGGTGATCAATGGATGTCATGTTTCACCTCGCATGCGTTCATTTGCAGGAAACTAAGGTGGAATCCGGTCCAGTATTTTCCCAGCCACCGTAGCAGGGTTGGTTTCGGATCAGATTTTATGGTCCACTTGTGTCTACCAATAGGTGGTATAAATAAAGCAGGACTGGAGCAAAAGTTTGCTCTTGGCCTGGGACTCAGGAGAGTGCTTTGTGAGAGAAAGAAAAGGTTTGCATTATCTTTGTTTTGTGGGTGACTGGGAGAAGCCCTTCACCTGTGAGTTAGGAACCTGCAATGTTTAGCCTGGATGGCAAGGATTTATTTTCGGTTTTTGTTTGTTTGTTTCATGCAACCTTTTAAAATAAACCTGACTACAAGTCAGATTTTGAGAAAACCCGCTGTTTAGACTACCTTTTTCCCAGGGAAGGTGATCACCATTGAGCTAACCCCCTACAATATATATAAACATTATATATTTTGTTCTTTTAATCTTGTGTGATTTCTTGGTGGCACATATAAGGTCCCATGTACCTATCCCTGCTTTTTGTGGCAGTGAATGTTTTTTTTTTTGTATTTTCTAACAACTTCCTGCCCGTAGGACATCATATGACGTCCTTAGGTTAAAGAAGTAATATCTGAATAATGCTTGCAGCTACAGGCATCATTCGGATATCTTTCTTTTCAGCTGGCGATTCTCTGTAATGTAAAAGCCATCCTAGTGGCTATTCAGCTGCTGGATGGCTTTTACGGGCAGTGGGAGAGGATGTCTTCCCCTCCCCCCTACCTCCCTCTGGTGCCTTTCTGGGCTCTCCCATACGATTGGGAAGCCGGATTGCCGATCTGGAGGAGGATTACCTTAAAGCTGGCAGGAGACCAGATGGTCCCCGGCCATCTCTATGACCCTGGGAGGCTGGAAGTGACATGATGTCACTTCCGGCTCTGGCAGATGTAAAAACTGCCGTTTTTTTGTCCTGGAAAGCAGAGATCATACCATAGGCTCCTAAATGTAATGGCTTGGTATAAACCAGACCAACCATATACTATGCCCCGCCTAGAAAAAGCACATAAACCCCCTTCTATAACATTACAAACCAAGTCCAGTTGAATATGACTAATTACTACTAGTAGCTATACCATGACCTGGATGCATGAGTACCTTCACAAACATACAGATAGTGACTATTGCATACACGTGGAAAGTTTTGGAAAGTGTTCAAAACACCTGACAGGTTTTTATTGCTGTCTGTGCCCTCATTAGGGAGATTAATTCTCTCTATTAGTCATACTTACCATTAGACATGTGCACACTGAAATATTTTGTTTCGGAATTTCAGTTTTGTCCGAAAAATAAATTTATTTAGTTACTCCCGAAATTCGTTTTTATTTATTTTGTTTTGTTAAAAAATGCATTCGTCCGAAAATCCAAATTAAGGTCAAATCTGTCAATTGAAGGCCTATGGTATCTGTCAAATGTTCTAAGAAGATTCGACGAAGCAGCTAAACTGTACGACGCCGCAATCATACATTTCCGGTCGAATGCTCCACCCACAAGCTATAGTAGAATTCTAATGTTGTATGACTAGTAATAATTATATTTATTAATTGTTACTAGTCAACCAACATTAGAATTTTTCTATAGTCTATGGGGGGAGCATTTGACCATAAATATCCGCGCTCGGCGATATATTTAGCTGCTTCGTCAAATCTTCATGTCTCTATATTGTCAAATCTTTTCTCTCTATGTTGAATAATCTTGGACTAATAGAGTTAGGTTAGGCATTCGATTGCAGATTCGATAGACACAGGTCGCTATTGTCACCGTCATGTCAAATTCTCTATCTATATCGAACTGTTGTCGCAACGAAACGAAAATAAAGCATTTTTTATGTCGGATCTTTCGGATTTAGGATTCTGCACGTTCGTTATTGTTTGTTAAAACGAATGTGAAAATCCACGAAATTCAGACGAAAATGCATTCGAACAAAAACGAATGCACATGTCTACTTACCATTATTATGAAAAGTGAAAGTGAAAGAAAATCACAAATTTTGGGTTGCCCCAGAACAGTAATAGAGGAGAAACCTTTCATTGGGACACTAGTTCTGGTGACCCTGATGACAACTAGGGATTCTCTCAGTTTGGAGGGATTCCCTCTCACTTCCTGGTTTGCTTAAGGGACAGGACGTGAAAAGAGATCTCTCCAATGGGATACAGATGGCATAAAATAACCTGACAGGGGTTATAACGCTCTCTTACTCTATCCATTATTTTAAAAAATGTTAACACATTAAAATTTAAAGCTAAAACTTCTGTTTTCAGTCTTGGGTAAAGTGTAGAAATGAATCTCTCTTTCATGTTTTTATGGCTGCCCTTGTTTCCACTGAGATGATATTTTTCTATTTGTTGTGGTGACCATTGTCGTGGGTACAGAAAGTTAAACATGATTGCAGTCATTAAGAATACAATTATATTTGTCTTCAACAATGTTTGTCAGTCTGGCATTAAAGGAGAAGTACAGCCAAAGCTCGTTTGGCTGTACTTCTCCTGTGGATCACAGGAGTGCAGTTTGTTCTGCACTCCTGTGACCCGTTTTCAGCAAACAGTGGGCTGAAGCCTGCTGTCAGCTGACGTCACAGAGCCAGTCCAGAGCAAGATCACGACAATGGAGTCAGGATCCGCCCACATGCCTGGACCGGCACCTGTCTCAGCCTCCCAGCAAGCTGCTGAGAGGCTGAGTTGACCACTCCGGCCCCCTCCACAGCCAAGTGGGGGGGGGTGGCAGAGCAGAGAGCCACCAGCTCTCTGCTTATGGAGCTTTAAGAACCGAGTGATCAGCGGTGTTTGATCTCTTGGTTCAAAGTGTTAGAGGCGCTGGGGTACAGATGCAGCATCCACCTAGATCAGTATGAATCTTACAAAAAAAAAAACATACATCTCTTTTAATAATCTTAGGGATTCTGGGGATCTACGTAGATAACTATAAATTAAATATTGAAGAAATCAATTCAATTATTTTACCAGAAGAAAATTTGCAAAAACAAAATGGGAATGCAGACCTTCATCAACAGGTATCAAGGGATCTGTTTTCTCATACAGCCTCTGAATATAAGCAAAATTGAATCAAGGTGACCCTACAGAGAACGTGGTGGGAAACCCAAAATTTAGCATTTGTCACTGAAACTGGAAATTTTTCAGTTAGAATTCCCCCAGATAGCAAGAAATTGGGCTGCAAGTTTGAAAATGACTTGCTAAGCTACTGCTAGACTTGCCAGTCTTCACAAGTTTGCTGCACAATTGCAGCAAGTCTGCATTGCGTGACTCCAGATCAACTTTCTTTGCAAACATTCTGCAAGTCTCCTGCAAGTTCTGGTTCAGTTATGTTGTGCAATAGTCATCCCACCACAGGGGGTCACTGTGACTGAATCTTTATGCTGTAGACTTTTAGAGCTCTTGCTGTAGACTCACCACTGCAACTTTGCTCTTGCTACAGACTTGCCATGCAAATGTACTACAAATTGGAAAAATGTTAACTAGTGCTCTGCAAGTGTACTGCCCCGTACACATGGTGGAAAATGTCCGATTGGAACGTGTTGTCGGAAATTCCGACCGTGTGTGGGCTCCATCGGACATTTTCCATCGGATTTTCTGACACACAAAGTTTGAGAGCAGGAGAGCAGGATATAAAATTTTCCTACAACAAAATCCGTTGTCAGAAATTTCCGATCGTGTGTACACAAATCCGACGGACAAAGTGCCATGCATGCTCAGAATAAATAAAGAGATGAAAGCTATTGGCCACTGCCCTGTTTATAGTCCCGACGTACGTGTTTTACGTCACCGCGTTCAGAACGATCGGATTTTCCGACAACTTTGTGTGACCGTGTGTATGCAAGACAAGTTTGAGCCAACATCCGTCTGAAAAAATCCTAGGATTTTGTTGTCGGAATGTCTGAACAAAGTCCAACCGTGTGTACAGGGCATACAACTTGCCAGTGAAAATGTGCAGCAAGTTAACAGACTTACAATTAAACACTGCCACAAATTTGTGGCAAGTTATCCTGCTATCTGGGCCTGTTCAAGTCAAAGTTGTAAGAGTGGATTTCTCCTCACTTTGGAGTTATTTCCTCTCATTTCCTGTTCTGACTCAGGGACAGGAATTGGATTTCCCCTAAAATGGGATACAAGCAACAAAATATTCAACAAGGGTTTAACCGTTCTCTACACTATTCAGAAAAGCTTTTTGGCTTTATGTATACCTTCATTTTGATATGAGCATAACCTCAGGCTGGAGCATCTATGTGGCATGGTGGACAATAAAATGTCTTCAACATTACAAACCAGTCCAGTTGAATGTGACTAACTATTACTAGCTACAGGTGCATCTCAAAAAGTTTGAATATCATAAAAAAGTTAATTTGTTTCAGTAATAAATTATAATCATTTTTATTTATTTTTTTAACAATATTGTTAATACCTGGTTTAATGATCATGGTATCACTGTACTTGTTTGGCCAGCAAACTTCCCCACAGAAGGGGAAGATGAGAGACACCAGACCCAACAATGCAGATAAGCTGAAGGCCACTATAAAAGCCACCTGGACTTCCATAACACCTCAGCAGTGCCACAGGCTGATCACCTGCATACCACGCCGCATTGATGCAGTAATGCATGTAAAAGGAGCCCCGACACCTCCTCCCTGTCTGTGATAGGCAGAACACTCAGCAGTCAGCGGTCAGCCTATCACGGACATTCTCTCATTCTCATACCATGGACAAGGATGAGAGAATGTCCGTGATAGGCTGTATACTGACTGCTGGGAAATGGAGTGTATAGCCTATCACAGACGAGCAGGAGGCGCAACTTTTGAAAGCTGGAATAGCCTCCGAATGGTATTATCACACGCCAGGCCGCCGTCTGCCTGCATGACACGCTGATCATGTAGACAGAACGCAGTGACTCGAGTTGAATATATATATATATATATATATATACCATTTTTGCTTGGATTGAGATCTGGTTGATCCATAAACAGCTGGCCTATACTGTAAGACTCATGAAGGGGTACATTGGATGATAGAAGTTTTCTGTTTACTACAAGCCTGGTGGTCACTTGGTGGCTGATGCAATTTGATGAGCGCTTTGATATACCACTTCTGGTGAAGCACTTTATTTGAAGCATTCTTGCACTTTAGTACTACACGGTGATTGGAGTATGTATAGAAGATCCATTTATTTATGTTTCAAAGCAATGTTTGATATAAATATGGACTTTTATTCACGATAATTTATTGTTTGTGAATTCACATTATGATTATTTAGCCTATTTGACACTGTACAACTGTTGCGCCCTTTATTGTTTCACAGCTTTGCAACTATAGCATAACTTATATACATGAGTACCTTCACAAACATACAGGTAGATAGTGACTATTGCAGATATGTGAAAGGTTTTCTTCTTTTACCGTTTCGATTTCAAATTTATTGTAGTTTAGTTAAAACACAAGAGCGAAAAGATTTTTAAAAAATGTAAACATGGTTGCATTCATTAAAAATAAAGGTATATTCAACTTTAACAATCTTTGTCAGTTTGGCTTTGTTATACTTAAGGATCCTCAGGATCTACAGTGCCTTGCAAAAGTATTCACCCCCTTGGATTTTTACCTATTTTGTTACATTACAGCCTTTAGTTCAATGTTTTTTTAATCTGAATTATATGTGATGGATCGGAACACAATAGTCTAAGTTGGTGAAGTAAAATTTGAAAAATATATACATATAACGATTTTTCAGAAATAAAAAAATGATAATTGGCATGTGTGTATGTATTCACCCCTGTGCTATGAAGCCCATAAAAAGCTCTGGTGCAACCAATTACCTTCAGAAGTCACATAATTAGTGAAATGTTGTCTACCTGTGTGCAATCTAAGTGTCACATGATCTGTCATTACATAGACACACCTTTTTGAAAGGCCCCAGAGGCTGCAACACCTAAGCAAGAGGCACCACTAACCAAACACTGCCATGAAGACCAAGGAAATCTCCAAACAAATAGGGGACAATGTTGTTGAGAAGTACAAGTCAGGGTTAGGTTATAAAAAAAATCCAAATCTTTGATAATCCCTAGGAGCACCATCAAATCTATCATAACCAAATGGAAAGAACATGGCACAACAGCAAACCTGCCAAGAGATGGCCGCACAACAAAACTCACGGAGCGGGCAAGGAGGGCATTAATCAGAGAGGAGCACCTAAGGTAACCCTGGAGGACCTGCAGAGTTCCACAGCAGAGACTGGAGTATCTGTACATAGGATGACAATAAGCCGTACCCTCCATAGAGTTGGGCTTCATGGCAGAGTGGCCAGAAGAAAGCCATTACTTTCAGCAAAAAACAAAACGGCACCTTTTGAGTTTGCAAAAAGGCATGTGGGAGACTCCCAAAATGTATGGAGGAAGGTGCTCTGGTCTGATGAGACTAAAATTAAACTTTTTGGCCATCAAAGAAAATGCTATGTCTAGCGCAAACCAAACATCACCCAAAGAAGTTATCCGGTCCTTGTGGCACTATTCCATCCACTGACCCCAACATTTGGGCATGAGTTCTCCCATTGACACCATAGAAGTGGCACACTTCCTCCCAATGACACCAACAAAGGGGCACAATTCCTCCCAATGATGTTTTTTTTTCTATTCCCACTAGCCTCAGTCTGCCCCCCACAGTCCAAAGGACAGTATATTGGCTCTTTGTTTAAAACGTTTGGAGACCCCTGACCTAGATACATAAGTACCTTCACAGACATACAGGTGGTGACTAATGAATATACTTATAAGGTTTTCTTCTTTTACTAATTTTTTTTTCTTTCCGATATACTGTTTTTAAGTTAAAATCAAGGACGGAATAAAAAAAAAAAGTATTAACATGGTTGCATTCATTAAAAATACAGGCATATTAGTCTTCACCAATCTTTGTCAGTTTGGCATTAATTAGCTTAGGGATCCTGGGGATCTAGATGGGTAGCTATAAATTAAATAATTAAGAAAACAATTTCATTTTTTTTCTACCAGTAGAAAATTTGCGAAAAAACAAAATGGGGATGGAGACCTTCATTAACGAATATCAAGGGATCCATTTTCTCACATAACTTCTGAATATAAGCAAAATAAAATCAAGGTGACCTTACGGAGAATGTTCTGAGTGTTGTTTTAGCTCCTAGTTAAATTCCTGACAGCTATTCGATAAGTCAAGATATATTCTGACCTTTATAATTATGACAGAATCAAGACACAAAGCAGGCATGACAAAACTGTGCAATGGATAAAGTATTGTACATCAGAGACTGAACTAACTGTTTTTAATTGGAGAAATGTCACATAATAAGTTGTTTGTGGTTCAAAAGGATGGTTTGGAGAATTTTTTACAAGAGCTTGTCGAGATATAATATAGTGTTTGGTCATGGGTCTAGCTTACAGTTGAGAAAATATTTATTTTGCTAAATTAAAGAAGCTGCACTCCATTTTCAATTGCTTAATTTAAACATGAAATAATATCTCTGTGTTTCCAATTTTGCAAAAGAAAATGAAAGAAAAAAAAAAAAAAAACATTCATCATACAAGGACTCTCAGACACTCAACTATTCAGTTATGGAACCAATATAAAGTACACAGACAGACTTTAATTACCTATATGAATTTGGTTTCACTGAGTATGTGCTGCACGTATATTGGAAAAAAATACTTTTATTATGAACATTTCTTGTAGAAGTTCTAATTATCAACCTAACCCCTGACCTTAATCGTAAACCTAGAAATTTTTTTCACATTAAAAAAAAAAAAACACCTTTTGAAATTTCTTGCGTCGGTTCTTAACCACATGACCACCAGAAGATCAATCACCCTTCCTGACCAGGCCATTTTTTGTGATACGGCACCGCACTGACAATTGCGCTGTCGCGCGATCCTGTGCCCAAATAAAATGTATGTCCTTTCTTCACACAAATAGAGCTTTCTTCTGGTGGTATTTGATCACCTCTGCTTTTTATTTTTTGTGCTATAAACAAAAAAAGACCGGCAATTTTGAAAAAAAAAAATAATAATTTTTACTTTCTGCTATAACATATCCAATACATTTAAAAAAAAAAATTGGATTATTTCATCAATTTAGGCCAATATGTATTCTGCTACATATTTTTCGTAAAGAAAAATCCCAATAAATGTATATTGGTTTGCACAAAAGTTATATTGTATACAAACTATGGGATATTTCTATTTATTTAGATTTTTTTTTTTACTACTAATGGCGGCGATCAGCAACTTATAGCGGGACTGCGATATTGTGGCAGGCATTCGGACACTGACACTTTTGACACTTTTTGGAGACCAGTGACACTAATTCAGTGATTAGTGCTAAAAATGTGTGCTGTCACTGTACTAATAACGTTGGCTGGGAAGGGGTTAAAGTGATTGTAAAGGTATTTAAAAATAACAAACATATCATACTTACCTCCACTGTGCAGCTCGTTTTGCACAGTGAGTGGCCCCAAACCTGCTCTTCTGGGGTCCCCCGGTGGCTTTCGCGGCTCCTCCCCACATCTGATAACCCCCTCAGAGAAGCGATTCCCCGAGGGGGTTACCTTGCGGGCGCGCTCCTGAATCCAGTGTTCAACATCCATAGAGGCCGAATGCAGGACTCGGCCCTGCCCCCCGGTGCTCGCATCACTGGATTTGATTGACAGCAGCGGGAGCCAATAGCTGTGCTGCTATCAGTCTATCCAATCACGAGCTGAGAACTCCGGGTAGAGAGACAGTGTGTCCCCACCTAGTCAAGTTCGAGGGTTCGGGTAAGTAAAACAGGGGGCTGGGGGCCGGTCACTGACAGGTGTTTTTTCACCTTAATGCATAGAATGCATTAAGGTGAAAAAAGGTTTACAACCCCTTTAACATCAGGGGCGATCAAAGGGCTATCCATGTGCCTAGCCAGTGTTTGTGAACTGTGTGGGAGGTGCATTTACTAGGGGAAGACATGACCTAGTTTCTGTTTTGCAAAGACATAGGATTCATGCCTTCCCTCCTCTCAGAACAACAATCTGCCTTGTTTTCATAGGCAGATTGCAGTTCTGTCTCTGTGATGGATGATCGGCGGGGGGCCGGTGGACATTGATTCCATGGTACCTGCTGATCGGCTCACGTAATCACAGCGGGAGAGCGCCGCTGCCAGAGCGTGTTCGCGCACCCTTACCCGGAAGTGCAAAATCATGTATATATTTATGTGGTCCTCCGCACAGCGGCTGCCCTGTAACAGTAAAACTGCTATAGGGTGGTCGGCAAGTGGCTAAAGTAGAATTATGGTCAAACTATAACATCACATACATAAGGAAGGCTACCCATACCAGTAAGACCAGGCTTTCTCGCCTTTTATGTTACTAGTGGAATATTTTCCAAGTATGTGCTGAACCTGTCAGTAAAACCATTGGATAGACCAATGTTTCTTAGCCAAGGCACTGCATCATCCTGGGCCGCCATCTGGGTTCCATTAAACAGGGTCTTGAATTGCCATAATGCGGGCTGGTGGGAAGCCAGGACTACAACAATCTGTGATGCTGTAGGGCAGTGTTTCTCAACCATTTTTTTAATCAAGGCATCCTTTAAAATTGTGCACAATCTCAAGGCACCCCATCATAAATGATGGAAAACTAAACTAAACATAACTCAGCAACATCCACGCTCGTAGGACACCCAATGTTTAGTGATTTATTCTTCTAAAGCAAATACACCTTTGCACACTGATACTGACTAGTATTCCAACATTTCTCTTCCCCTTCAGTTTCTTGCCCTCACTTAGCTAATGTGAACCCAGTGCTGGCAGAGAGGGGAAAACAAGGATGTTGTGCAGGTACCTGATATCCTCCTTATGAACCGATGACATCATTGGTTGTTAGGACGCCGGTGGCTAGAAGGTTGTAATGGCGCACAATGAAAACTTGTGGCTTTATGTAACTAAAAGGCAGGCTTTATCCACCTCCTGGCTTGTATAACATTTTTGAGTAATGTTTAGGCATTTTGCCAAGACACTCCTGAAGAAATCTGAAGACACCCCCGGGTGCCTGGGCCCTGGTGTAAAAAGGCTGCTGTAGGGCCAGGAGACATGGTGTAATTCTATACTATGGTGATGGTGATCATCTTGTCTGAACCATGGCAACACATGACTCTGATCCAGGGCAGGCGGCATGAAAGGGCTACCTCCAGCGTGTAGGTGAAGATGGAGGTCCACCATCTCCAGACCTACTCCACCTCCAGTCCTCTGCTGTACTGTTGAATCCAGCGGGTAGGGCTCTGATGTGAAAAAGGTACTGTGCGATTGGGAGAACTCTGATGTGATGGGGGCAACCTTAATGTGATGGGGGCCTCTAATGTGATGGAAGTCTCAGGGAGTCTCTGAAGGGAAGACTTTGATGTAAAGGGGAGCTCTGATGTGATGGAAGAACCTTCCATTTTAGACTGAAATGCTGTGAGATTCTGCATACTTCTAAACCTTGAAAAAAGGTTGAGAAATGCTGCACTAGACACTTCCTTTGACAGGATAACAACGCTCTTTCATCTTTAGTGAAATCATTGCAGTGTTGTCTCCTTTGCTGATGCTGTAGCTGCTTCAATGTTTGAACTGTTGACAGCTCACTCAGTGAATGGCCATGCCTAGCTCTATCTACAGTCATTTACATTGACAGCACTATCTGCTAGAGCTTAGAGAAAGGGTGTAAAAACACTGGTTGGGCCTTCTCATCTCCTTCAGCACTAGCAGGTTTCAATAGAAATGTAGCTTAAAAGGAGGCACACAACAGGGGATTATGCAATGAGGGAAAGACACCTTAATTAAACGATTACAGATAACAACAAGAGACCCCAGCATCAGGTTGTTTTGAGCATGATTTTATGAACATATGCTCTGAGTCTTACATTCTGAAGCAGTCATTGCTGGTTTGGGCACAAAGGTCCCAGATCTGTATCCAAGTTCTAGATTCCCAGAGTCTGTGTGTTTTGGGGAGACGCGAATCCGAAGCAAGACCACTCCAAAGGTCCCCCAGGTACACACTTCCCAAGAATAGAGCCCCATCAAAAGCCAGAGCCCATAGTTGGTAGGCAAGAGACTACCCTGCAGTCCCCTCCAAAAGCCCCTGTCCTGGTTGGGTCTGTCACAAGAACTACTGTCTAGGCAAAACATTTTTTTTCATTTTGGATAGAATAAGGGAGGGTTATAACCCCTGTTAGATTTTTTTTTTCACCATCCGTGTCCCATTGGGGAGATTTCCCTTCACCTCCTGTCCCATATCCAAACAGAAAGTGAGAGGAAATCCCTGCAAATTAAGGGATTTCCTTAGGGACCCACAGAACTGACCACTTGCCTATTGGTTTCTTTCGCCCTCTTCCTGCCCAGGCCAATTGGCCAATTTTCAGCTTTCTGCGCTGTCACACTTTGAATGACAATTACGAGGTCATGCAACACTGTACCCCAAATTAAAATGTTATCATTTTTTTTCACACAAATAGAGCTTTCTTTTGGTGGTATTTAATCACCACTGTGGTTTTTTTTGCCAAACAAATGACAATAGACCAAAAAAAATAAATAAATAACATTTTTCATAGTTTGTTATAAAATTTTGCAAACATGTAATTTTTCTCCTTTACTGATGTGTGCTGACAAGGCTGCACTGATGGACACTGATGGGGCAGCACTGATTGGGCACTGATAGGTGGCACTGATGGGCACTGATAGGTGGCTTTGATGGGCACTGATAGGTGGCACTAATGGGCTCTGATAGGTGGCACTGATAGGTGACACTGATAGGCACTGATAGGTGGCTTTGATGGGCACTGATAGGTGACACTGATGAGGAGGCACAGACGGACACTGATTGGCAGCACTGGTGGGCACTGTTGAGACTGCCCTGATTATCAGTGACGATGTCCCTTTAACACAAGCTGTTTATCGGCTCATAAGCTCATAACTGTCTTGTGTTGACATCAGTGATTAACTGTCATTGGACTAGGGTTGCCACCTGTCCGGGATTCACCCAGACAGTTCAGGTTTTAGTTACATAGTTACATAGTTATATTGTGAAAAGGGGGGCGGTCTGGATACTGCCTCTTACTACGATACAACTCCATCCCAAAATACACATACTACGAACAAAGGGTTAGCCCTGGGACTTTAAATGAGTTGATCATAGAGGTCATAGCAAGTAAGTAGAGTAAGTTAATTGGAATTTATTACATTTACAACAAACATGATCATCAATGAGCATAAAAATGTGATAAAGTATACAGTTAATAACCATAATTATGTTTGATACAATATTGGATATATATAATATACATGTACATCTTGGGTACTCAATATTGGATATATATAATATACGTGTACATCTTGGGTACTCGGTGCATTTCGCGAGCTCTACTCGCTTCCTCAGGAGTTGATGTACGTACAAGGTATCTAAAAAGTAATGAATATCTGTAAGATATAGCATACAATAATGATTGGGGGTGGAACGGAGGCTTATGACCTCAATGAGGTCCTCCATACTCATATTATGGTCAAATGGTCCAAAGGGCTGATCTCAATTTGGCGGAGGTGGAAATGCTCCAACCGGGAGCTGAAGAGGCATGACCTGCGGCCGACAATCAAGGGTCCAGTGGAGGGTGACCATGGCGAAGAAGAAAAATGGACCAGAATATGTATTCTGGGTCCCCCATTTGCCATATGTGTCATGATGTCTGTAATGAAGAGATATATGTATCTAAAACAAATGATAATAACCAAAATAAATAAAGGTATCACGATTGTATGATAAAGTCACTGACATAATGGACAAGGAACAAACAGACAAAAAAAGGGTGAGAGAGGGCAAGTGAAGAGTCTGTTTCACCTGTGACCACGCCCCATGTCTATATAAGTCGTTGCGCACCTCGCACGCGGCATTACATCGGGAGAGAGCGTTGTGTCAACCTCGGAAGAAGAGAAGAGGGAACAAGACGACGGAGAAGACCCGGCCACCGCTAGCAAAAGAGCGGCAAAAGAGCAGAAGATAGCGGAGGAGGCCAGCAGAAGAACCGGAGAGCGGAGGAAGAACCGGAGAGCGCAGAGAAGAGGCCGGAGAGCAGGAGAAGAACCGGACACCGGGAGAAGAGGCCGGAGAGAGTGGAGAAGTCAGAAGGGACCCCCGAAGTCGGAAGAAGACCCCCGAGGCTGCCTAATAAATTAATTTAAAAACCTGTCTAGTGTGTTTTTTTATTGACACTTTTTTCCCCCAGGTGAATGGGTAGGGGTACGATGTACCCCATACTCATTCACATAGGGTGGGGCGCCAGGATCTGGGGGCCCCCTTATTAAAGGGGGCTCCCAGATTCCGATAAGCCCTCCACCCGCAAACCCCAACAACCAATGGCCAGGGTTGTCGGGAAGAGGCCCTTGTCCTAATCAACATGGGGACAAGGTGCTTTGGGGTGGGGGAGCCGCAAGGCGCCCCCCTTCCCAAAGCACCCCCCCATGTTGAGGGCATGCGGCCTGGTACGGTTCAGGAGGGGGGGGGCGCTCGCTTGTCCCCACCACCCTTCCTGACCGGCCGGGCTGCTTGCTCGGATAAGGGTCTGGTATGGATTTTGGGGGGGACCCCTACGTTTTTTCGGCGTAGGGGGTTCCCCTTAAAATCCATACCAGACATAAGGGCCTGGTATGATCCTAGAGGGGAACCCAATGCCGATTTTTTATTTAAAATTTGGTGTGGAGTTCCCCCTCATGATTCATACCAAAAACCTGTAAGCAATGCTTGTCGCTCATCAGGAAAGGAAAAAACACATTTTTCCTTTCCCGATGAGCGAGCCAGCTCGGCGCTGGCTCTTGCGACGGGGCTCGCAGGTGTCAAATCTTGCCGGTAAGAGCAGCGAGATTAACACAATATCGCGGTCACCTACTGTAACTGTATACTTTATGATGTTTTTATGCTCATTGATGATCATGTTTGTTGTAAATGTAATAAATTCCAATTAACTTACTCTACTTACTTGCTATGACCTCTATGATCAACTCATTTAAAGTCCCAGGGCTGTTCGTAGCATAGTTATATAGTAGGCGAGGTTGAAAAAAGACACAAGTCCATCAAGTCCAACCTATGTGTGTGATTATATGTCAGTATTACATTGTATATCCCTGTATGTTGTGGTCGTTCAGGTGTTTATCTAATAGTTTTTTGAGATTATTAATGCCCCCCCGCTGAAACCACTGCTTGTGGAAGAGAATTTCACCCTCCACGCAGTTTAAAGTTATACCTCTTTTCTTCTAATTTAAGTGAAAGGCCACGTGTCTTATTAAATTCCCTTTCGCTGAAAAGCTTTATCCCTATTGTGGGGTCACCACTACGGTATTTGTACATTGAAATCATATCCCCTCTCAAGCGTCCCTTCTCCAGAGAGAACAAGTTCAGTGCTCGCAAGGTTTCCTCATAACTAATATCCTCCAGACCCTTTATTAGCTTTGTTGCCCTTCTCTAGACTCTCTCCAGTTCCAGCACATCCTTCCTGAGGACTGGTGCCCAGAACTGGATGGCATACTCAATACGCCGGACCAGAGTCTTGTAGAGTGGGAGAATTATCGTTTTATCTCTGGAGTTGATCCCCTTTTTAATGCATGTCAATATTCTGTTTGCTTTGATTGCAGCAGCTTGCATGTCATTGATGAGCCTATCATCTACTAGGACCCCAGGTCCTTTTCCATCCTAGATTCCCCCAGAGGATCTTCCCCTACTGCAGTGATATGCAATTAGTGGACCTCCAGCTGTTGCAAAACTAAAAGTCCCACCATGCCTCTGCCTCTGGGTGTCATGCTTGTGGCTGTCAGAGTCTTGCTATGCCTCATGGGACTTTTAGTTCTGCAACAGCTGGAGGTCTGCTAATTGCATATCCCTGCCCTAGTGAGTAGATTGCATTCATATTTTTGCCACCCAAATGCATTATTTTATATTTTTATACAATAGACCTCATTTGCCGTGTAGTTGCCCACTCCATTAATTTGTCCAGATCTTCTTGCAAAGTTTCCACATCCTGTGGAGAAGTTATTGCCCTGCTTAGCTTAGTATTATTTGCAAATACGGAGATTGAGCTGTTTATCCCATCCTCCAGGTCGTTTATGAATATATTAAATAGGATTGGTACCAGGACAGAACCCCGGGGGACCCCCTTTCCACCCCGGACCATTCCGGGTATTCCCCATTTATCACCACCCTCTGAAATTGCCCCTGTAGCCAGTTTTCAATCCATGTACTCACCCTATGGTCCATGTCAACGGACCTTACTTTGTACAGTAAACGTTTATAGTGAACTGTGTCAAATTCTTTTGCAAAATCCAGATACACCACGTCTAGGGGCCTTCCTTTATCTAGATGGCAACTCACTTCCTCATAGAAGGTTAATAGATTGGTTTGGCAAGAATGATTCTTCATGAATCCATGCTGATTACTGCTAATTATACAGTTGTCATGACTAAAATCTTGTATATAGTCCCTTATCATCTCCTCCAATAGCTTGCATACAATTGATGTTAGGCTAACTGGTCTGTAATTCCCAGGGATGTATCTTGGAGAAGAATAAATTCAATACCTTCACCATCTCTCCATCCTTAGTAACCAGATTCCCTTCATCATTCTTTATGGGACCAATATGATCCAACCTCCCTTTCTTACTATTTATGTACTTAAAGAATTTCTTGGGATTCTTTTTACTCTCCTCCGCTTTGCGCCTTTCGTGTTCTATCTTAGCTGCCCTGATTGCACCCTTACTTTTTTTGTTGCATTCTTTGTAAAGTTTGAATGCTGATGATGATCCCTCAGCCTTGTATTTTTTGAAGGACTTCTCCTTTGCTTTTATATGCATTTTTACATTGGAATTAAGCCACCCAGGATTTTTTTTAGCTCCTTTAAATTTATTTCTCATTGATATGCATTGGCTAATGCCCCTATTTAATATGCTTTTAAAGCATACCCATTTTTCCTCTGTGTTCTTTGTTCCTAAGATTTTATCCCAATTATTATCTTCTAGCAAGGATCGTAGTTTAGGGAAGTTGGATCTTTTGAATCTCAGTGTCTTTGTATTCCCCTTATGTTTCCTATTTGTGCGATTTATACTAAAACAAATTGACCTGTGATTGCTGTTTCCTAAATTGCCCCGTATTTCCACATCGATGATCAGGTCTGTATTGTTGGTAATCAGTAGGTCTAGTAACGCTTTGTTTCTAGTTGGTGCATTTACCATCTGACCCATGAAATTGTCCTGCAAGACTTTTAGGAACTGGCGAGCCTTAGATGAATGGGCAGTTCCTTCCACCCAGTCTAGGTCTGGATAATTAAAATCCCCCATTATAATGACACTTCCCTTTCATGCCGCTAATCCAAATTATGGACTGAAACCTGGATACATTATTCAGACCAGGCTGTGGCTCCCCAAGTAACCAAGATAGTCACACACAAATCTGTTGCCATCCAGGAGCTGCAAGCAGCTGTCTGGGGGGGGCAAGGTTCAGCATCACTGGGGTGCAGGGTGATGATGTCAGCAAGAGCAATTTGGCCACACCCACGTTTTGCTGCGGCATACTATGTGCACCGCATTACTACCCTCATTGGGGCACCCAAAGGTGTCCCAGGCCGCTAAAGTGTTCAGGTTTGGCTTGAAGAAAAGGTGGCAGCCCTACATTGGACACAGCTTATCATGTGGTAAAAGACCGCTGTGGTTGGCCCTTTACCCAGATCTGTGATGAGCTGAGTCCGAAGCGCGATCACAAAGCCCCACCCGAAGAGCGATCACGGGAGGACATCCATGTATGCCATTCCAGCAAAGTAAGCCTGCGCTGTATCCATCATTCCACTTTATCATGGGTGGGACGAAGTTACTTTCACCATCGGAAGATTTAGCCTCTATTACGTTTGTGGGGACAACCCAAAATTAGGTATTTTTTTTTACTTTCACTTTCAATGATAATGGTAAACAGGACAAATAGAGAGGGGGGCACTAACTGCAATAAAAATTGACAGGGATTCTAATCCATCTCCACGTTATCCAAAAAAAAAAAAAGTGTTGCCCTTTAGTTATACTTTAATGCAGGGAATGTATTAGGGTAAAAACATGTTTTGGCTTTAGAACCACTTTAAGCTTACATGGTTTATAAGTAATGCCGAGTCATTCAACCAATGTAAAAATCCCTCTGTAAAATACCCACCCCCCTAAAAAATTGCTTATTTGTCCCTACAGCTTCGTGTTAACTTTCTCCTATTAATTCTAAAATTTCTTTAAGGCAAGTTTTGAATACAAACATGTAAGACGTTTTCATTTTTCACTGTACAACTGTTTCCAATGATTTCGGCATAGGAAGCAGAAAATTATTTTTCAGACAGCTGCTGTGGAAAAGTAATAGTGTTCATAGTTTTAATCAATCTATCAGCAAATCAAATGCCAAAAAAAAAAAAAAAAAAAAGACATGCCGTCCTTGGAATGGAAATCAAATATAATTACACTGTATTTGTCGAAATTGTTTTATACATGAGTACGCAAAGCAAAAGTCAGATGGAAAATCAGATGAACTAAAAAATATACATAAATATTTTTTTTTCTTGCAAATCCTTTTGATAAATTATACGATGAGAGACTTGAAAAAAGTCATTAACATGAATAACATTCAATTAAAGGGCCAAGCTACTCGCAAGTACAAAGTAGAAATTTACCTTTAGAATTGTTTTATGCTGCAAAATATTTTGTAAAACAATACATGTGGTTTTGCGGCCCTTCTCACACTTGTTGTGCCACCCCACTGCAAGGTCCAAGGGTATATGGGGGGTGACATCAATTTTTTACAACATAAATGGTGGATATTGTAGCGCTAACAAGTGAACACATATATTGATGTGTAAGTGAAACAATGCAAAAAGTCAAATATACAAAAGTAACATGTATCAAAAATGTGAAAAGAGTCCAATAAATTAGGAAATCTCTTATGAAAAGAGATAATGAAAGAGGCCTGTGCGTCAACCACCGAACGATGGTCAATCAAAGATGGAATAAGCTAGCACTGTCCGGCATGAGAAACGTCAAGAATGGTACATCTTCAACAAAGGTGAGAGGTATATATTAGACATGTGCAATTCGTTTCGTTCCAAGTTCTTTTTTTAACGAATTTCAACAAATTCGTTAATTCGGAAATATGCAAATTAATGAAAACCCGTTTAACAAATTTTTCCAAATATTCGTAAATTTGAATATTCGAAAATTTGTAAATTTGTGCATTCGTACATTTGTAAATGCATACATTCGTACATTCGTAAATTCCTACATTCGTAAATTAGTGAATTCGTAAATTTGTAAATTCGGAAATCTGAAATAATAATTAACTAATAATAACTTAACTATTACTAACTATTAAATTATGTCAGGGAACGTAACACATACAAATTTATCCAAAGTTACGAATTATTCGAAATAACGAATGCTGTATCCAATCGAATGGAACGTAATGAATTAATAAAAACTTTTTTTATTATTATTTATTATTAATTTGTTCCGTTCCATTTGTTTAGATGCAGCATTCGTTATTTCGGATAATTCGTAACTTCGGATAAATTTGTATTTGTTACATTCACTGACAGCCAAATTTGAAAGGAAATTACAATACCTATAATTTAATAGTTAGTTACTATTTCTGGTTTGTCGAATTTTCGGGTTTTTGGATTTTCAAATTTCGAATTTACAAATCTCCGATTTTACAAATGTACGAATATACAAATTTTCGAATTTTACGAATTTCCGAATGTATGAATTTCCGAATGTACAAATGTGCGAATTTCTGAATGTACGAATGTACGAATCTATGAATTTACGAATATACGAATGTGCGAATTTACGAATGTACAAATTTACAAATTTACGAATTGCGATCATAACAAATGACCCGAAAAACGAAAAATAAACGAATGAAATGAAAACGAACGGGTTTTTTGGCAGTGCACATGTCTAGTATACATACTCTTACCGGAACAGGTGGACTCAAATGTCCGCGACAGAGAGTCATGAAGGCAAAGGTGCAGAAATCGGCAGATAAACTGAGCTCCAAAGGATCCAGGACCTCAAAAGATGAATCCAGGGATGTTATGGATGACCACCCAACGAACCTCCGATGGAAGGAGCACCAAGGCTGGATCTTAGATGTAAAAAGACCGACTGGACAGCAGGGCAACTCTCATCCGGATGGTATATAAAGAGAAAAATGCTTCCATATGGTGTAGGTCAGAAAATTAGTTTTTTTATTTCTAAAAACCGGCATACAACAATGAGGATAAAAAAAACGTGATCACAGATTAAAATTCAGGGCAATGTGAGGAGCAATCAGCCTAGCCTAGGCTGATTGCTCCTCACAATGCCCTGAATTTTAATCTGTTAACACATTTTTATCCTCAATATATGTTTTCACTTGTTAGCGCTACAATATCCATCATTTATGTTTTATATGTTTGTCTCATTTTTATGTAGCTGCTTTTTCCTTGTTTTTTGAAGTTAGCGCAGTATCGCCCATACTCACAATTTTTACAACATGCATTTCTTCTGACTCTGTGCCACTGCCCTATCACTTGCCTGTACTTTGTATTGCTTATGAACATGACAGAACTGGTAATATCTTCCTTCAACTATTCCCCTCCTTTACCACTTTCTACCTGGGCCAATTCTGACACTTCTACATGTAAAAATCTACTTTCTTTGCTAGGAAAATTACTTATAACACTAAAATATTATATATTTTTTTAGCAGAGACCCTATAGAATAAAATGGAGGATGTTGCAATTTTTTATGTCACACGGTATTTGCGCAGCGGTTTTTTAAACGCAATAGTAAAAAAAAAACACTTTCATGAATTAAAAAAGAACAAAACAAAAAAATGATACCGATTTTTTGGTATAATGTGAAAGTTGATGTTACGCTGAGTAAATAGATGCCTAACATGTCACGCTTTAAAATTGCATCTGCCCGTAGAATTGCGGCAAACGGCGGTGCTTAAAATTCTCCATAAGTGACGCTTTAAACGCCTTTATAGGTTTCCAGTTTAGAGCTGCACAGGAAGTCTAGTTCTAGAATTATTGCTCTCGCTTTCACGCTTGCAAGAATACCTCACATGTGTGGTGCGATCACCGTTTGCATATGCGTTCGCATTAGCGTAAAATTACGATGAGACTGAGGCACTTTTTTTTTATTATTATTTATTTTATACAATTTTTTTTTTTTTTTACACTTTTTTTTTTGGATTAACTTTATTGCTATTACAAGGGATGAAGAACATCCCTTGTGACAGCATGGGCCATGACAGGTCCTCTTTATGGAGAAATATGGGGTCTATTGGACCCCAAATCTCTTCTATAACCTCCCATGTAGCCGATCAGACACAGATCGGTCTGATCGGTCTGATCGGCTGATTTCCTGGCTGCTGGTGGCCAGGTAAACAAAGAGGCGGAACCGGAAGTGACACACTACTCATCGCTCATTTCCGGGGTTACAGAGAGGGAGAGAGAGAGAGGAATGATGTCAGTTCCTCTCTCTGTTCAGTGCAGCAATTGCCGCCGGCCGCATCACTCCCAGCCTTCACGTTGGGACCAGGGGCAGATCCAGAGTCTGGTCTCGGGAGGAGCACTGCCAGAAAATACGATTTTTTTGCGGGCAATTTATTGGGGAAATGGCTGGTGTTGACACTTCAATCATCACGGCACCATGGTTGTTATGGTGTCAGGATGATTGAAGCGCACTATTTCTATTATTACATTGTTATAGGAAATGAAATAGTTCAACTCACCATAATGCAGAATCAGTGAGAGCCTTGAGTGTGTCACTTGCCAAGTTACCTGCCACAAGTTGCGGATTGTCACTTGCCACGTCACCTGCCACAAGTTGTGAATTGTCACTTGCCACGTCACCTGCCACATGTTGCGGATTGTCACTTGCCACGTCACCTGCCGCAAGTTGCGGATTGTCATTTGCCACGTCACCTGCCACAAGTTGTGGATTGTCCACTTGCCACATCACCTGCCACAAGTTGTGGATTGTCATTTGCCACGTCACTTGCCACAAGTTGTGGAGTGACACTTGCCACGTCACCTGCCACAAGTTGTGGATTGTCACTTGCCACGTCACCTGTCACAAGGTGCAGATTGTCATTTGCCACGTCACCTGCCACAAGTTGCAGATTGTCGCTTGCCACATCACCTGCCACATGTTGCGGATTGTCACCTTCCTGCTAAGGTGGGGATTGTCACTTCCTGTGTCCCAGGCAGCAGAGAGATGATGTAATCTCTCTGCTGCCCATGGCTGCCTGTACAGTGAGTGAGGGCGGAACTGCGGGGATGCAGGGTGGGTGCCGGGCAGTGAGAGATGATGTCATCTCTCTGCTTTGCTGCCCACTGATTGGCCAGCTCACCCACCCAGCCTCCCAGCTGCGTCCGCTCTCTCACCCACCTGCTGAGCCGCCCAACTGCCCATCCACTCGCACAGTCAGTGTGACTGTGTGAGCAGACAGGCAGCTGGGCAGCTTGGCGACTTACCTACTGCGCCGCCCGCACACTCACTTGCCCACTGAGCCACCCGCTGGCTCACCCACCGTGCCGCCCAACCACAACTAATTTCTCAGGGAGTGGGGATAGCCCTGTTGTCCCTCCTAGATCTGTCCCTGGATGGGATGGCAGAGGCAGGGAAAGGCGGTGGCGGTGGCCATGGGAGGGAAGTGGGACCCTATTCTGCCAATTAGCAATTTAAATCACTTCTACCTTACTGGGACTCACCGGCTGAAAAGATCCATACTGGGATGATGCCTGAAGGTGCAAGCATCATCCCGGTATAACTACTGAAACCTGAAACACCCATGGATATTCTATGGGCGGCAAGTAGTTAACTTCTTGCCGCCTGCCCACAGTAGTTTTACTGTGGGCAAGCGGCACAGACAGGTCAGAGCACATACCGGGTTTGGGGCATTCATGCGGGGCTAGGAAAAGGGGGTGGGGGGCAGAAGGGATGGTTGCCTGGGGAGCTGTGAGGTGGGGGTGCCATCAGGAGATTGGAGGGGATTTGTGTTAGAAGGAGGAATTTGGGGGTGGCATTGGGTAAGTATTTTATGGAGGGGGGTGCTAGGAGTGGTGATTTAAGGGGATTTGTGCTGGGAGAGGGGATGAGAGAAGAAGATTTGTGTTAGAAGAGGGGTATTAGGGGACATTTGTGCTGGGAGGGGAGATTTGAAGTGGTGAGGGATGTGTACTAGCAAAGGCCGAAATGTATGAAGAAATTTGATTTTATTGGGTATGTTTTACAACAGAAATTAGAAATATTTTTTTTTTCAAAATGTTTGGTATTATCTCTTGTTTATAATAAAAAAATAAAAAAAACCCCAGTGGTGATCAAATACCATCAAAAGAAATCTCTATTTGTGTAAAAAAATATATAAAAATGTAATTTGTGTACAGTGTTGCATGACCGCACAATTACCCAGTTAAAGTAACACAATTCTGAATAGTGAAAAATGCCCTGGTCATGAAGGGGGGAAAACCTTCTGGAAGTGGTTAATCCCTTTTAAGTACTTTCACTATATAATATTGGAACTTACAGAACAACCAAACTCCCTTAATGAGTAAGTTAAACTTTCAAGTGGTAATTCAGCATAAACATAGATTTTTGATATTCTTATTAATCGTGACCAATTATGTCATATGCCTTTGCTGCGGGAGCTCCAGGAGAATAATCTGGAGGATTTTGGAATTATCTCCGGATGACGGACCCCTGCTTTCACCAACTCTTGGCATTGTTGACCCCCTATATTAAGAAGCAGGACACATGCATGAGGCCTTTATTTTATTTTTTGTTTGAATAATGATTTGATTTGGTATATTTTCTATATTTTTGGATGCATAGAATGCACTTTTTGGTTAAGTTATATCAGCAGATAGCATGTCTAATTTTATTTGTTTTTGTTTTTTTTATGCACAATAAAAAATATTGTGGAGAATAATACTTGGCTGTATGTTTTACTTCAAATGACAGTTTGGGAGTAGCAGTTACATTAAAAAAAATACAATGTAAAATTAACAAGGGACACCAACATAGTTGTATCTTTGATCTTAAAAACTACGGGATAATGGTGTTGTGGTAACTTGCCCAAATTAAAAAAAAAAAAAAAAAAGCATAATAATATTATTCTTGATATCACTAAAAAAAAAAAAATTGAAAATTTGTTTGCAATAACTCCATCAGTATCACCAGCAAAGCCTCTTCATTATTATCCCATTAGAGAAGAAGAGAATTGTGCGCTGCATTTCTAGATTTCATAATTTGCCACGTCACGAATGTTAATTCTCCATTACGAACGCTAGTTTACAAGACTGACTGCTTCCGGCTCGTCCTTGCTTCCGAGCATGCGTGTTTGTAGTTTGGACTTTTGTTCGATGGACTTGTGTACACACACTTGGAAAATCCGACAACACACATTTGTCCGCAGAAAATATTAAAACTTGCTGTCCAACATTTGTCCGCGGAAAATCCGACAACAATTGTCTGATGGAGCGTACTAACGGTTGGATTTTCTGCCAACAACCTGTCATCACACAATTCTCGTCGGAAAATTCGATCGTGTGTACGAGGCTTTAGAGTCTGCAAAAGACTTGAGACTGGGGCAGAGGTTCACCATCCAGCAGAACAACGACCCTAAACATACAGCCAGAGCTACAATGGAATGGTTTAGCTCAAAGCATATTCATGTGTTAGAATGGCCCAGTCAAAGTCCAGACCTAAATCCCATTGAGAATCTGTGGCAAGACTTGAAAATTTCTGTTCACAGACGCTCTCCATCCAATCTGACAGAGCTTGAGCTATCTTGCAAAGAAGAATTGGAAAAAAATGTCACTCTCTAGATGTGCAAAGCTGGTAGAGACATCCCCAAAAAGACTTGGTTCTTGGTTCTACAAAGTATTGACTCACGGGGGCTGAATACAAATGTACCCCACACTTTTCATGTATTTATTTGTAAAAAATTTTGAAAAACATTTATCATTTTCTTTACACTTTACAATTATGTGCCACTTTGTGTTGGTCTATCACATAAAATCCCAATAAAATACATTTACGTTTTTGGTTGCAACCTGACAAATTGTGGAAAATGTCAAGGGGTATGAATACTTTTTCAAGGCACTGTAAAAATTACTGAACAAGAAAAAACTCAAACTTTTTTTTTTGTAGCTACCACTGACCAACTACATGTACTGTATAGCTCAATAAGTTTGTAAATTTTCATTGTGTAGATGTGTATCTCTACACAACAGAGTTTGGGGCCCATTAATCCTAATTTAGACACTAACAAATTATACAGTTGAGTCCAGTATAAAGAAATCAAGAATTTAGAACATATGTAAGACATCTGCTAGTGATTCTGAACACCAACAACAAATGTCCCTAGAAAGTATACCTGTGCAGTGTAATTTCAATGAAGTGTAAAAAAGTTGATGAATAAACTTAAATACATTTGTCTGCACTGATAATTATTGAATTAAACCAGACCGATTCTAGGTCATCCCATAAGTTCATAGGTTGGTCTGGATGGACCTTTGTGTCTTTTTTCAAGCCTATAAATGATGTAACTAAGAGGTGAATTGGACTGTCCATATGTCAAGTATTGGGCTGTACCAAAAGGTTGTGAGCCACTGGCTTTTAGCTGCTCATAAATGCCAGCTGTGGACTACAAAGGGTTTAACCAAACATAAAGACCTCCAACCGAGATCTGGCCATTTGTATAGTAAGCAAGCTGCATTGGGTAGAAGTAGCATGACCCAACGTAAAATATTCTAAAAAATGTGTGTTAGTGATATTAAAGATGGATTGAAGTAGGTAAAAAAAAACAAAAAACAAACAAATCTAATGTAATGCCCGACATTGACCACCACGTTGATCACCAACCCTTAATGCATTCTTAAGTTGTTCCAGAAAGCAATTCTAGATGAGAAGTTAAAATTTTTAAATGCGAGAGCTACCCTCAGATGTCAGCCAGACTTTAAATAGGACATCTAAGAGAAGAAATGTATTGCATTTAAGAAACAGCACAAAGAATAGACATTTGACCAAACAATTTGAGACCCATATCTTGAGAGCTGTGGAGGCACAAGGGTTCTCAAGGTGTACTCAGTCATGTAAATATGATTACAGAAAGACTAAAAATAAATATAGAAATCAGAATTTGCCAGTCTTCCATCAGACAGAATCGTGAAAGGCCTGCTTCGTTTTATGGGATTGAGATTTGTTCCATATGAACAATGAAACATGGAGTCAAGCTTTTGAAACAATTGATATTAAGGAAAGATAATAGCTGCCCTCAACTGGTACTAAAATTTGTGTAAGTATAACAAATTTACATTTTTATAATTCTGATCTGTCTAATTATGTTTAAACAGATGACACACCAGATTTTATGTTTGGAGTTCAGTAAGGACAGGGTCCAAATTAAGGACAGTGAATTTGGTAAAGCTATTGTGTAGGCATGGTACGAGAATGGTACCAGAGTGGTACGGCAGCAATAACTCTCACAGTCAGATGCAATGGCAAATTCATATTGAAATAATACAGCAAAAGTTCACAACAAACACGGTGGAAAGGCTGCCCAACCGGGTGCACGCACTGTTTACAGTAATGTGAATAGAGCAGGTATCAGCTGGACTGACAGGGTCTGAAGAGAGAAAAGGCCACTGTGGTCATCTCATGCCCAAGTTGGATAATGCCCAAAGGAGTTGTGACCCTACACTTTCCCTCCTCGTCAGGAACATTTCCCTAGCACTAGTACTGTCCCTAACAGGCGAGGAACCTGTACCTACTCTACCAACTCACAAATGCTTGCCAAACCCAGGAGACAGGGCCTTGAATAGGCTCTGTCTGACCCAAGACGGCTGCTAGAGTCACATGGCAGCATCCAATATGATATCTTCCCCAGTGATTTAGGAAATCATAGAGGAACCCTATTCCTCTTGACTTCCTCTTCAACAACAGTGCCTCTGGGGAACATCACCACCTGCAGTGGAGAAAGTAGACTGCATCTGCCTACAATATCTGCAGTACAATAGATATCTGCTACCCACATATTTGAAAGAGTCTACAACAAACAAATGGCGTAGGGAAAGAAAGTACATTTTGAAAGGTTTTCAACTTCTTCCAGCTCCCATTTAAGCTGGATACCTTACTAAAGCTCAAAAAAAAATTCTGAAATGAGTCACAGTTGTCCAGGCACAAAAAGGTATTAAACTGCATACATTGATATCTTCTCCTTCACAGAAGACCACCTTATAACCTGATCATTGAGGATTGCCTAAAACAGGGTATACACTTCAGTTTTTTTTCATTCAACCAGTGGCGGCCCGTCCTTTAGGGGCGCACGGGCGTCGCTCCCCCTATCCATGCATCCAGACCCCTGATCCACATACAGGGGCTCCGGACTATGTATTCCAATGGGGAGAAGTGTGTTTTTTTTAAGCATGTCATTAGAGCTAGAGGCTCTAATAGGCTTCAAAAAAGGATGGGCTCGGGGTGCAGAGCACTGCACCCTGCTCCCACCCAGTTGTGTGATGATAGCGAATGAATATTCGCTATTTTCACACTAAATCTTCTTCCCGCCAATCAGGAAGCGGGTCATGAGTCCTATTGGACACCTAACACCTAGGAGGAGGAGAGAGAAGATGCACAGCAGCTTGCATGGTGGAAGCCTATGTGCTGGAGGGGAGGACAGTGGAGCCACTGTCCACCACCCAATGCCCATCACTCGCCACTTAGATGGGGTCTACTCGTGCTCGAAGACACTGGAGTCTCTGCCCGCACACCGCCACCCGCCACCTAGATGGGGTATGTGCTGGATCGACCAGTGCCACCCAGGTGGGTGGTTGTTTGCCAGCTGCCACTGCATTTAACTAAGGTTTTCCAGCATGACCATTTAACAGAAGTCCTTCATTAGACAGGCTTTTGTTGAACAGTCAGTAGTACACATGGACTGAAAATTGGCTGGTTCCTGCTGAACTGAGCAAATATTAGTCCGTGAATACCACGCTTTATGCAGTTCACCAGAGGTTCCAGAATGGGGGGCCCTAAAGAGTTCTGTGGATGGAAAAAGGTGCTGAGACATCTTGATTTGTCCTGATCCTGGGCTTAGGCTTTGCACGAAGTAGTTTGACCTAAAACGCAGCAACACGGACAGAGTAGAGGGTAAAATGGATCACGAATCACTTGGATTAGGTAAGATAAAGTTGGGGCTGGCAGAGCTGTCTTATGGTGCATTGACTTTGTGTTCCAAGCTACTCCCCCACTTTACACATACCTGACCCCTGTACTCTGTGCATTAGACATCCCCAACCCATGCGATTTGTGTATTACACACCTCTGGTTCCTACATCATGTCACTGTTTGGCTACACCCACTATTAGCTACGGGGATGCTCTCCTCAGGGTACCCCAGGTCTTTCACAATCCTAGCAACAGCCCTGACACTCTGCCCAAATTGTCCCTAATGAAGTTGGATTGGATATCATTAGCGAATCCTAAATGTTTCCCCAGTTTAATCGTTAATGATTTCTGCTAAGACTGTTTTTCTTAATGTGCTTTCTATAATTCTTTATTCCCTTAAACTACATATCCTGGTATGACTGGCAATTTAAATCACGTAGGCAATAGTGATTAAAATAATTCCGAGTTAGGGAAGACTTAAGGGCAATCACTTCCATAAATTGAATGGCCTTAGGCAGCCGGGTTACTTTTCCCTCCAACCCCTGTGCAATTCCTTTTTAATGAAAAACACTTATTAATTTAGGAAGAGGATTAATTTGTATAATTGCTCAATGCCGTTACACCTAGTTCATAAATTAGATAATGCTGAAATATCTAATTATGTAACCTAATGCTTAAATTCTCAGCGATGCTAGGCAGGGAGAAATTATATTACCGAGTCTATCAAGACGTACGGACCAAGTTCTCACAAGAGATGTGATAATGTCTGGTGAAATATATCACTTCTGCTAATAGAAATACATGGCTGGTTTTTCAGGCTCCATTCTGAATGATGGATTCCCCCATTTTGGCTAATTAGTTCACATCTTGTGTCATCAGTTCGATCCAAAATTTTATTTTAAGTAAAGGAATTCTTTATTCTTGTTAATATTACCAATATTCCTTTATTTTTAAAAGGTTTTCTGTAGGGATGACCACAATTTACCCCCAAACCTTTCTCTCCCCCCTACCCACCAGAGCATGCCTTAGTATTAAAGTGGTTGTAAACCCTAACATATACCCAGTGAAGTGACTGGCCTCAGGTAATACACGGAGATGAAACAACTCCTTCTACATAAGTTGTACCTGTACATATCTGCAGCCCTTTCTCATGTACACTCACAAATTGCTAATCAGTTGATCACATGACAGCAACTCAATGCATTTAGACGTGGTGAAGATGACTTACCGAAGTTCAAACCGGGCATCACAATGGGGAAGAAAGGGGATTGAAATGACTTTGAACGTTGCGTGGTTGTTGGTGCCAGACGGGCTGGTCTAAGTATTTCAAAACGTGCTGATTTACTGGGATTTTCACACACAACCATCCCTCAAGGGTCTGGTATAGATTTTGAGGGGGACCCCACGCCATTTTTTTTTTTTTTTATTTTGGCCGGGGTTCCCCTTAATAACCATACCAGACCTGAAGGGCTTGGTATGAAATTTAAGGGGACCCTCCACGTCATTTTTTTTTTTTTAATTTTGGTTCTGGGTTCCCCTGTGGGGAATTCCCATGCCATTTTTATCAATGAACTTTTATGTGTATTGTCGGACCGGCAATTCATTAATAGCCGCGAGTAGTTTAAATAACTTTTTTTCCTTTGAAATGTCATTTTGCTGTCAGACTGTTCTAAACACAGGAAACATGCGCTCCTTTACAGGCATACTATAGACACCCCCAGCTACGAAATTTAAAGGGATAATACACTTTTATTGTTTCACTTTAAGCATTATTAAAATCACTGCTCCTGAAAAACGTCCATTTTTAAAACTTTTTTTGCATTTATACATGTCCCCTGGGGCAGGACCCAGGTCCCCAAACACTTTTTATGACAATAACTTGCATATAAGCCTTTAAAATTAGCACTTTTGATTATTCGTGTCCCATAGACTTTAACAGTGTTTGTGTGTTTGAATGAATTTTTTGCCTGTTCGCAAGTTCTGGTGAGAACTGAACAGGGGGGTGTTCGGCTCATCCCTAGCCACCATGAATGAAGGCAGTTCTGAAGGCAAAAGGGGGTCCAAACCGGTACTAGCAAGGTGTACCTAAAAAAGTAGCTGGTGAGTGTATATCTAGTCAAAGTCCTGAATTTGCACAACATTTCTGAGCTATAGAAGGCATATGATGTCACACATTGCACAGCATAGTGCAGAGAGCATAATGTAATCTGAGACCTAAATGGAGGGAAAGGACACCCAACTCCCCCCCCACTACACAGTCCCGTAGGGAAACATACACAGCTGAGGCTGTCAATTACCTGCCATGGGCTGGGAAGAGGGGGGGTCTGTCACGTGGGATTGTCTATTGTCAGCATAAACCACAGTTTCTCAACCAGGGGTCCCAGGGGTCCCTGGAACTTTAGCATTCCTCCAGAGATTGCTAGAAGTTCTTTGAGCAATGAGCATTTTCTGCCTCTTACGTGAGTTCCTACTGACCCCATTGATCTTTTTAGCTATCTCCCAGACAGCAAGGATAACTTGCCACAAATGTGTGGCAGTGTTGAACTGTAAAGCCTCATACACACGATTGGATTTTCCGATGGAAATTGTGTGATGAAAGGTTGTTGGCGGAAAATCCGACCGTTTGTACGCTCCATCAGACAGTTGAATTGTTGTCGGATTTTCCGCGGACAAATGTTGTCTAGCAGGTTTTAAAATTTTCCGCGGACAAATGTCTGTTGCCGGATTTTCCGAGCGTGTGTACACAAGTCTCTTGGACAAAAGTCCAAAGTACAAACACACATGCTCGGAAGCATGCTCGGTCTTGTAAACTAGCGTTCATAATGGAGAATTAACATATATGAAATCTTGAAATGCAGCGCACAATTCTCTTCTTCTTTAATAATGGGATAATAATGAAGCTGCTTTGCTGGTGATACTGATGGAGTTATTGCAAACGAATTTTCAAAGGCTTTTTTTTTCTAGTGATATCAAGAATAATATTATTATGCTTTTTTTTTTTTTTTTTTATTTGGGTAAGTTACCACAACACCATTATCCCGTAGTTTTTAAGATCAAAGATACAACTATGTTGGTGTCCCTTGTTAATTTTATATTGTATTTTTTAAAATATAACTGCTACTCCCAAACTGTCATTTGAAGTAAAACACATAGCCAAGTATTATTCTACACAATTTTTTTATTGTGCATTAAAAAAGAAAACAAATAAAATTAGACATGATATCTGCCAATAGAACTTAACCAAAAAGTGCATTCTATGCATCCAAAAATATAGAAAATATAACAAATCAAATCATTATTATTCAACCAAAAATAAAAAAAAGCCTCATGCATGTGTCCTGCTTCTTAATATAGGGAGTCAGGAATGCCAAGAGTTGGTGAAAGCAGGGGTCCGTCATCCGAAGATAATTCCGAAAATCATCCGGATTATTCTCCTGGATCTCCCGCAAAGGCATATGACATAATTGGTCATGATTAATAAAGCAACCAATTTTTGGTCCAATAACTTCTCCTCCTCCTGTTCCTGGACTGGACTTGGGTCAAAGCAATAACTCCATGGCCAATAATAAATAACACATTATCTCCTCCGATTCCGCAACATGTCTAGCTGACGAACGGCCATTCGGAAATGAACTGAAAAGCGCAAAATGAAAAGTGCGAAATGAAAAGCGCCAAATAAAAAGCGAGAACTTCTACTAACACGAAATTAGCAGAAGAAGCCCAAAGGGTGTTGCTAAAGAGCTGAAAAACCACGTAGTACGTCACTACGTTCATGTTTGTTGGCCGACAATTCCTTGCCGTTTGTATGCAAGACAAAATCCAAGTACATGCCTTCGGACAAAAGTCAGAAGTTTTGTCTGCGGAAAATCCAAGTGTGTGTATGAGGCTTTAATCAGCACGGGGTTTGTTGGACCTTTGCGGAGAGACCACTGCTTCCCCACAGAGAGCAGGGATCCCACTCTGCAGCTGCTTGACAGGGGACAGCCTTTTCTACTCAGGTTGTAGCGGCATTGGAAAGAAATAAGATACTTTTGCTTTACCGTCAGAAACATTTTTTTCCTGTTTTGCAGCCAAGAAAAATATCTTCAGTTTCCAAATTGTCTAAATGTTTTGTCATCCCAAAATGCAGCAGCCGTGCTTTTCCCAACCTCTTGTTCCGAGAGACTTCCGTAATTTATTTTGGTGAAATTGTTCTGCCAAGCAAGGTGTCCGTCATTTCAGAATCTCGCAGTTCTTAAAGCTGTACTCCGGGAAGATATTAAAAAAATAAATTCCAATGAATGAAGCTCATTAAAAGATCGTGAAATTCATTTTTAATTGCAAGCTGCAGAGGTACCAGAATCTGACTTCGTATGAGCCACCTGTACTCCTTTTACAGCAGCGCTTAGGGTCCTTTCACACTGGGGCGGTTTGCAGGTGCTATTGCGCTAACAATAGCGCCTGCAAACCGACCCGAAAGTGCCGCTGCTTTCATTCCAGTGTGAAAGCCCCGAGGTAAAGAGCTGTACCGCTGACGCCCGCCCCAGTGTGAAAGGACCCTTAGACTAGGATAGGGGAAGTCCTCACTAGCAGCCAATCAGTTGTGCCATAATGTACATGAGCTGATAAGGAACATTATGATAGAAAAAGAGCAGAGTTAATGGACTGATGACCGGTGGTGGCTGGTGCTCAATATTTTTTTGGGGGGGTGCCAAACCAATGCGGGAGATGGATGGAAATGTGGCAATCACCTTACCCCATGGAAGACAGACAGGAAGGCAGCAATCAGAACCCTCCTTACCTTAGGAGGCAGATGAGGAGGATTCAGGGTAGGGTTGCTCCTCCTCACTGCAAGGCCATTGTTTCTCCTCCCAGCAGCCCAGCAAGTGGGTCCTGAGACCCGTTTGGCCAGAAGTTCTAAGCAGTGGTTGCTTTTGGGTTTTTTTCTGGGGGAGGCAAACAACCACACCCTCCAGGGCAGCACTAACCACCGTACCCCCCCGGTCGCTGTCTGCTGTTTGGTCCAGCACTTACCCCATCTAGGTGGCGGAGGTGGGCTGTGGCTCCTCTCCGTCTTCTTCTCCTCCTCTTCTCTTGCGACTTCGATTTCCTCCACCATGAAGGACGGTGGTGGGCTGTGGTTCCTCTTGCCTCCTCTCGTCCTGCAGCTCTGGTGTCCTCCATCACGGGGAACGACGGTGGGCTGCGGTTCCTCTCCATCTCCTCTTCTCCTGTGGCTTCAGTGTCCTCCACCACGGCGGACGGTGGTGGGCTGTGGTTCCTCCTCTCCTCCTGCATCTTCGGTGTCCTCCATCACGGTGGACGGTGGTGGGCTGCGGTTCCTCTCCATCTCCTCCTCTCCTCCTGCAGCTCTGGTGTCCTCCAGCATGTCGGATGGTGGCGGGCAGCGGCTTTGATGTACTCTCCGTCTCCTCTCACCTCGTCCTAGGCGCTAGGCGTCCAATAGGATCGCCTGACGTTTTGGCCATTTAAATATTAATTCGCTATCAGCACACAACTGGGTGGGATCAGGACACAGTGCTCTGCGTGTGCCCCTAATGGATGGGCCATCACTGGTCTTAAGACTCCCTGGCCAATCGGGTCTCAGGACCCACTTCCTGATTGGCTGGGAGTAGAATCAGGAAGACAATAGCGAATATTAATTTGCTATTGTCACACAACTGGAAGGGGGCAGGGCACAGTGCTCTGTGCCCTGAGCCCATCCTTTTTAAAGCCAATTAGAGCCTCTAAAAAATTGAAATCCATGCGTCAGGTGCTCTGCATGTAGATTAGGGGCACATGGGTTAGCGGGCGGTGCCCCTGCGCCTCATATGGACAGGCCGCCACTGCTGATGACTAAATGTACTACTGCTGCTCCTTCACTGTCCAATCACAAGCAAGGGGAGGAGAGGTCAAAGAGATGACCAAATTGCACTGGTAAAATGCATAAAAGATAATTCAGGCCACCAGGCTGGTTTTTCTTATAGTCAAGGCTTTTTGCAGATACAAGTAATTTCAGTATAGGTCTTTGAATTACATTGTTGGTCATATTGATATACATGGGTCAATTTAGAGTAGAATTTGAGCAGATCAACGTACTAGCAATGATTGCTTATAGAGAGATAGAATTAAATTGTATGCACAACTATTTTTTTAACTGGTCTGTCCTCTATCGATATATATATATATATGTATTTATATATATATAACCATAAGTATTGGGACATCTGCCTTTACACACACATGAACTTTAATGGCCTCCCAGTCTTAGTCCGTAGGGTTCAATATTGAGTTGGCCCACCCTTTGCAGCTATAACAGCTTCAACTCTTCTGGGAAGGCCGTCCACAAGGTTTGGGAGTGTGTCTATGTGAATGTTTGACCATTCTTCCAGAAGGGCATTTGTGAGGTCAGGCACTGATGTTGGATGAGAAGGCCTGGCTTGCAGTGCCCACTCTAATTCATCCCAAAGGTGTTCTATCAGGTTGAGGTCAGGATGGGTTGTGCAGGTCAGTCAAGTTCCTCCACCCCAAACTTGCTCATCCATGTCTTTATAGACACTATACTGCAATGGTGGTGATCAGCGACTTATAGGGACTCTGATAGTGTGGGGGACAATCTGGCGGTAACTGACACTATCTGGGAGGTACACTAACTGGCGCTGGTGTTGCTAGTGACACTAATACAATGATCAGTGATAGTACTGTACACTGACACTGGCTGGGATAGAGTTAACTTCTAGAGGTATTCAAGGGGTTAGCTCTGTGTCTAACAATGTTTAACCACTTCAGCCCCGAGCCTCGTTTTGAGATTTGTTGTTTACAAGATAAAATCAGGGTTTTTTTTGCTATAAAATTACTTAGAACCCCCAAACATTATATATTTTTTTTCAGACACCCTAGAGAATAAAATGGCGGTCGTTGCAATACTTTATGTCACACCGTATTTGCGCAGTGGTCTTACAAGCATATTTAAAAAAAAAAAAATACACTTTTTTGAGTTAAAAAAATAAGACAACAGTAAAGTTAGCCCATTTTTTTTATATTGTGAAAGATAATGTTACGCTGAGTAAATTGATACCCAACATGTCACACTTCAAAATTGCGCCCGTTCGTGGAGTGGCGACAAGCTTTTACCCTTAAAAATCTCCATAGGCAACGTTTAAAAAATTCTATAGGTTGCATGTTTTGAGTTACAGAGGAGGTCTGGGACTAGAATTATTGCTCTCGCTCTACTGATCGCGGCGATACCTCACATGTGTGGTTTGAACACCGTCTTCATATGCGGGCGCTACTCATGTATGCGTTCACTTCTGCGCGCAAGCTTTTTCTTATTTGTTTTACCTTTTATTTTTACACTGTTTTTAAAAAAAATAAAATTCTGTCACTTTTATTCCAGTTAGTCAGTGATAGTACTGTACACTGACACTGGCTGGGAAGGAGTTAAAGCGGAGTTCCACCCAAATTTTGAACAATATCTGTATGTATTCTCTTCCTTGCCTAGATGCTGACATGCCGTTTAAAAAAATTTAAATTGCCGTAATTACCTTTTATTTTTTTTTCTTCTTTGCACTTCCTGGTTCTCCTCCCGTGGGAGTAGGCGTGTTTCTAGCCTCTCCCAGACTCCTGGGAGCTAGTCTCAGGCTTCCCAGGATGCCACTGAGCATGTGCGGGAACGAGCAGTGAATGCTGGGAGCACAGCATTCACCACATCCAGGAAATAAATGCTTGTGGGCTTCAAATGCCCACAATGAAGATGGAAACCGCCTGCAGTGAATAATATAAGTTATTCTTTCCGACTAAATCTGACACAGGCGGACATATTACACACAATATGTGAGTATGTAATGCTGAGAAGAAAAGTTTGTGAATGAACTCAAAAAAAAAAAAAAAAAGGATAGATAGGTGGACCCCCGCTTTAACGTCTAGAGCTATTCAAGGAGTTAGTTCTGTGTCTAACAATGTTTAACCACTTCAGCCCCGAGCCTCGTTTTGAGATTTGTTGTTTACAAGTTAAAATCAGGGTTTTTTTGCTATAAAATTACTTAAAACCCCCAAACATTATATATTTTTTTTTTCAGACACCCTAGAGAATAAAATGGCGGTCGTTGCAATACTTTATGTCACACCGTATTTGCGCAGCGACATTTAAACATTTCTATAGGTTACCAGTTTTGAGTTACAGAGGAGGTCTAAAGCTAGAATTATTGCTCTCGCTCTAATGATTGTAGCGATACCTCACATGTGTGGTTTGAACACCGTTTTCATATGCAGGCGCGACGTATGTGTTTGCTTCTGCGCGCAAGCTCAGGGGGGCCAATTAGGACAGGAAGTGAGTCCTGAGACTGGGTTGGCTGGGAGGAGAAGTTGTGGCCACCCGCGACCTGGATGGGGTAAGTGTGTGGCTGGGGGGGCTTGCTAGCGGTGCTGGAGAGCAGGCGGGGGGGTATTTGTTTTCCACCCTCCCCCCCAAAAAATGGAACACCAGCCGCTACTGCTGAATTCTGCACTCTGGTTTCTGCATGGTGTGCATCATAGGGAAAGCAGAAAAAGGCACACAAAGCCACATTTCCTATTATGTTATGTCTTCCCACATGAAATACCATCTTCCCTATCTAGCAAATAATTATCACAGCCATCTATCTTTCACAAAAAAAAAATTCTAAACAGCAGAAAGTTAATCTCAGTACTTTTACAATCATGTTACATAATCTTCACCAACTGCGCGAGGGAACAACTGAGGTCAATAAATATACGAAGAATATTTGAATCGCTATTTTAAATTACATTTGATTGCAATAAGAAAAAAAAAAGGTGCTTACCTACATAGGAACCTGTGATTTAATGTGAGAATCTTCTCATTAGATGGCAAATTCCATGTGATGCATTTTCTCCGTTTATTCGTAACTTTCCTGCAATCAAGATTTTTTTTTTTCCACTTAGCAAAATAATCACTTGATGTCTTTCGCTGTAGAATATCTACAGTAATTTCCCAGTAAGTGTTGCATAGTATATTAGTAGTCAATAGTGTGACTATTCTTGGACAAGTTTCTCAGGGCCACAAGCCTCACCTACCACTTTAGAAGCTCGCCCTGAGTATGCTGGAACGCTACCTGCCCTGACCTTGGCCTGTCTCTGGATTTGCTCTGCCATCTGCCTTGTATCTATCCATCAGAATGCGTGTGCTTCCATTGTGGAGTCACTCATAAGCTAGTGATAGGACTATAGATACCTGGGTGCCTTGGCGGAGCCTGTAGCTTACGCATGTATTTGCAAATGTGTGCAGACTAAACCCCTGTTTTTAACCACTTAAGGACCGAGCCTCTTTCTGAGATTTGTTGTTTACAAGTTAAAAACAGTTTTTTATGCTAGAAAATGACTTAGAACCCCCAAACATTATACATTTTTTTTCTAACACCCTAGAGAATAAAATGGCGGTTGTTGCAATACTTTCTGTCACACCGTATTTGCGCAGCGGTCTTACAAGCGTACTTTTTTTGGAAAAAATACACTTTTGTGATCAAAAAATAAGACAACAGTAAAGTTAGCCCATTTTTTTTTATACTGTGAAAGATAATGTTACGCTGAGGAAATTGATATCCAACATGTCACACTTCAAAACTGCGCCCGCTCGTGGAATGGCGACAAACTTTTACCCTTAAAAAATCTCCATAGGCAACGTTTAAAAAATTCTATAGGTTGCATGTTTTGAGTTACAGAGGAGGTCTGGGACTAGAATTATTGCTCTCGCTCTACCGATTGTGGCAATACCTCACATGTGTGGTTTGAAAACCGTTTTCATATGCGGGCGCTACTCATGCGTTCGCTTCTGCGCTCAAGCTTTGTCTTATTTATTTTACCTTTTATTTTTACACTGTTTTTTAAAAAAAATAAAATTCTGTCACTTTTATACCAATTACAAGGAAATGTAAACATCCCTTGTAATAGAAAAAAAGCATGACAGGACCTCTTAAATATGAGATCTGGGGTCAAAAAGACCTCAGATCTCATATTTACACTAAAATGCAATAAAAAAAATGCATTTTAAAAAATTATTAAAAAAAAAATCGTTTTGACGTCGCTTCCGCCCTGCAATGTCATGGAGACGGGTGGGAGCCACCTTCCCCTCACTCGTCTCCATGCACAGCCACAGAGAGGACCGGATCACCTCCGCTGCTGCCGACGGCTCTGGTAAGTGGCGGAGGGCTCCGGAGCGTGACGGGAGGGGGCTCTCTCCCACCGCTGTTAAAAGTGATCTCGCGTTGAAACCACCGCAGAAACCACTTTTATCTTGTAGCAGACCGCCGGCCGAACAAGAGGATACTGGGGTTATGGCAGTTGGCTGCTGCCATAACAACGGTATCCATCCTCAAAGTAAGGACGTATATTGGTGTGCGGCGTCCGGAAGTGGTTAATGCATACTGTTAGATTTAATTTGGTTGTCCACTGGTTGGTCGGTAAGAGAGCTTGGAGTTTTTTCCTTGGCTTTTTTTCTAACATATGTTGCCTTCCAATGCTACTTTCTGCAATGGCCATTTATCGGTGGGGGCAGTGGCTTTCTTTTTTGTATCAACTGCTCTAAGCTTGGTCTGAAGTTATTCAAAGGGGTACATGCTGGTTCTGGTATGCTTGCTTCATAACCCAGTAAAGCACATATTGGGTATGAAGCAAGGCCACTATAAAAGGTTAACTTGGCAGGAGAGTTGGAGTGGAGTGCAGTTGCTATGGGTAACTATGAACTAGTGGGAACTGTAGAGCAGACAGTCATGAAGCGTGGTACCTGGTGTAGGTATTGGGTCCTCTAGTACCGAGGGGGATCAGTGATCTGGCACCCTCCCCAGCAGTTGGTTTTCCAAAGCAACCGGGACCAAACCCATTTTCCAGAGACCCATTGCCTGGCCTCATGGTATGGGAGGGAAAAAGTTAATAAGTGCATGAATGAGGTCCATGCTATGTGCACAGCAGGATCCTATTATGTTACTGGGAGTGAGGTAACAGAGGTAGGCTGGACTGGTGGGGAGGGCATGAGCTCCGCACTGTCCCTCCTAATTGCAACATACATCAAGCTAAGGTACAGGGCCTTGCAAAAGTATTCACCCCCCTTGGCTTTTTACCTATTTTGTTACATTACAGCCTTTAGTTCAATGCTTTTTTAATCTGAATGATATGTGATGGAACAGAACACAATAGTCTAAGTTGGTGAAGTAAAATTAGAAAAATATATACATAAAACTATTTTTCAGAAATAAAAAACTGATAATTGGCATGTGCGTATGTATTCACCCCCTTTGTTATGAAGCCCATAAAAAGCTCTGGTGCAACTACCTTCAGAAGTCACATAATTAGAGAAATGTTGTCCACCTGTGTTCAATCTACTTGTCACACGATCTGTCATTACATACACACACCTTTTTGAAAGGCCCCAGAGGCTGCAAAACCTAAGCAAGAGGCACCACTAACCAAAACTAACCAAACACTGCCATGAAGACCAAGGAACTCTCCAAACAAGTAAGGGACAATGTTGTTGAGAAGAACAAGTCAGGGTTAGGTTATAAAAAAATATCCAAATCTTTGATGATCCCTAGGAGCACCATCAAATCTATCATAACCAAATGGAGAGAACAATGGCACAAAAGCAAACCTGCCAAGAGACGGCCAAACACCAAAACTCACGGACCAGGCAAGGAGGGCATTAATCAGAGAGGCAGCACAGAGACCTAAGGTAACCCTGGAGGAGCTGCAGAGTTCCACAGCAGAGACTGGAGTATCTGTACATAGGACGACAATAAGCCGTACGCTCCATAGAATTGGGCTTTATGGCAGAGTGGCCAGAAGAAAGCCATTACTTTCAGCAGAAAACAAAATGGCACGTTTTAAGTTTGTGAAAAGGCATGTGGGAGACTCCCAAAATATATGGAGGAAGGTGCTCTGGTCTGATGAGACTAAAATTTAACTTTTTGGCCATCAAGGAAAACGCTATGTCTGGCGCAAACCCAGCACATCACATCACCCAAAGAACACCATCCCCACTGTGAAACATGGTGGTGGCAGCATCATGCTGTGGGGATGTTTTTCAGCAGTCAGGACTGGGCAACTGGTCAGAGTTGAGGGAAAGATGGATGGTGCTAAATACAGGGATATTCTTGAGCAGAACCTGTGTGTGTGATTTGAGTCTAGGATGGAGTTTTACCTTCCAGCAGGAGAATGACCCCAAACACACTGCTAAAGCAACACTTGAGTGGATTACGGGGAAACATGTAAATGTGTTGGAATGGCCTAGTCAAAGCCCAGACCGCAATCCAATAGAAAATCTGTGGTCAGACAAAGGTTGCTGCTCACAAGCGCAAGCCATCCAACTTGAAGGAGCTGGAGAAGTTTTGCAAGGAGGAATGGGCAAAAATCCCAGTGGTAAGATGTGGCAAGCTCATAGAAACGTATCCAAAGCGACTTGGAGCTGTGATAGCCACAAAAGGTGGCTCTACAAAGTATTGACTTTAGGGGGGTGAATAGTTATGCACATTGACTTTTTCTGTTATTTTGTCCTATTTGCTGTTTGCATCACAATAAAAATAAAAAAAATCTTCAAAGTTGTGGGCATGTTCTGTAAATTAAATTATGCAAATCCTAAAACAATCCATGTTAATTCCAGGTTGTGAGGCAACAAAACACGAAAAATGCCAAGGGGAGTGAATACTTTTGCAAGGCATTGTATATAGTGACAAAGGACAACATTTTTCAGATGAATTTTGTACTTTTATTACTGCACACAGTGACATGACTCATCTCTAAGTTGGGGAACTGACTTAATGTTTGAGTCTCACATGACTGCAGTCTCCGCCTGGTCCCAGGCATTGATGAGTGTGTTCAAGACAAAAGGTACCCCCACGTGCAGGGCAAGTAGCCCGGCACACATACCTTGAAATTGTCTGGACTTCCCTAAAGGGATCTTGCTTAAAGCGGAGTTCCACTCGTATGTAAGTTTATTACAGGTCAACAGCTATAAAAAGTGTAGCTGCTGACTTTTAATAAACACTCACCTGTCCCAAGGTCCAGTGATGCGGCTGCCCAAAGCCCCGCTCCTCTCCCCCTCCTCTCCGCGGTGCCGTCATTGCAAGTGTGGGCACCCAACTGTGACAGCTTGCGGCTTCACAGCCAGTGCGCACTGCGCATGAGCAAGTCGCGCTGCGCTCTCTTAGTGGCCAGGCAATCTTCTTGCTGCGCTCTCTTGGTTGTCAGGCAATCTTCTGGGACCTATGACGTGTCCCAGAAGATTGCAGAGAGGGAGGGGCCACCAAGGGGGAGAGGAGGAGTCGTCTGAGTGGTGACACAATGGAAAGCGGAAGTGGGACAGGAAGTACCTGTCAAAACCAGGTACCCACTCCCCCCCCAAAAAAATCACATGCCAAATGTGGCATGTAAGTGGGCAAGGAGTGCTTAAAGCGGAAGTTCCACTTTTGGGTGGCCCTCCACTTTAAGAACTGACTCATATTCAGTATGTCTATCCATCAGTTCCCCTCAGCAAATTTATACAAGGTTGTGTGTTGCATAATCCATACATTTTAATAAAAAATATACTCTGAAACAAAGACCTTTCTAGTGCACTCCTTGAAAAAGGGATTGTTATCCCAAAATGTTAAGGGTATCCTAATTTTCTGTACTTATAAGTCATAATATCATTGCATGTTCCTTGTGCTTTTATAATAGTTTATACTTTGGGGTTTGAGTTGCATTAGATTCTCTTTGTTAGTACATTGTGTCTCTATATGAAGTGACTTAACCCACTGTGTCACTGTCAGGGATCAGGCTCAGAGATTAGTAGCTATAGCAATAGAGATTTCCCACCGACCAGCTGGATAAGTACACAAACAGGTCACCCTGGCGGATGACCTCACCTGAGGTGTGGGGTCTAAGTAGTAACCAGTATTCACCAGAGCTCCTGCTGGTGGCGATGGGCTTTGCTGTGTGTTAGTATCAGTTTGTGGTCCTCAGGATCACCCCACCAAGAGGTGAGCAACCCGGAGTCCAGTAGCAGATATAGTAGGTAGATGTACCTGAGAGGAGACTGAATTGACGAGGTCAGCCTCTTTTGTATTTCCAGCCCAGGCCCCACTGAAAGTGGAACAGAGGGTGCCGAGGGACAGGAGGAACACAAGTGCCTGCAGATGTAGATAGGAGAACTGCAGCAAGAGATGTGGTCCCAAGGGAACAGGTGAATCATCAGGTCAGGATCAGTAGCCGTGCTCAGTAGTCCAGCCGAGGTTAAAGAAGCACTCCACTTGCGTTGCAGACCCAGGATGTGTGGCTGGTCAGAGCTCTTAGCAGACTTGCAGCAGGAACACTCAGCAAGGAGCAGAGCTGCAACAGCAGACAGCCAGAGACAGAAGCATGGTCACAGGATTAGCCAGGGTCATCAACAGGTGGGCAGCAAGGTACCTTATCATGAGCAGAGCCAAAGTCAGGAATAAGCCGGGTCAGGAACAAGCGAAAAGACAAGAGCAGAATCTTAGATCATGTCAGGAGCAAGCTGGGTCAGCAACAAAGGGAACACACTGAAAGAACACAGGACACAGGGAACAGCTGAAGACCAGTCAGTATTTGAGCACAGGCAGGAGCATTCTTAAATAGTCTGTTTGGTGCCAACATGCACATTCCTGAGCTTATGCACACTCCCATTTACCATCCTGAGAGAGAATACCACGCGTATGAGCATTTCTGTGAGCTAGACATCTCGCAGGAATATTCTGACAGTAGGAATCAAGCAGAAGCATAGTCGGTAAACAAGCAAAAGGTCATTAGCAAGTGTTTGCAGGTTGGGATTTTTTTTCCAGGGAATAAAATCTATTACTTCCCCTGGTAAAAGCACCACACGCAGTACACACTGGCTAGGCACACATTTACCCCTTTGATTGTCCTAGATGTTTAACCTCTTCCCAGCCAGTGTCATTAGTACAGTGACAGTGCATATTTTTAGCATTGATCACTTTATTGGTGTCACTGGTTCCCAAAAAGTGTCATACGTGTCCGTTAGTGTCCAAAAGTCCACAGCAATATCGCAGTCCCCCTATATGTCGCTGATCGCCGCCTTTACTAGTAAAAACTATCCAGTATATATCCCACAGTTTGTAGACACTATAACTATTGTGCAAATTAATCAAAATATGCTTATTGGGTTTTTTTTTTTTTTTTTTTTTACCAAAAATATGTAGCAGAATATATTTTGCCTTAATTTAGGAAAGAACAAGAAAATATATATATATATTTTTTTTTTTATTGGATATGTTTTATAGCAGAAAGTAAAAAAAAAAAAATTGTTTGGCAAGGCTGCCGCTCAACAACCATGAAAATGTGGAAACAAGAATGAAACCTTTAATGGAAATACTACAGAAGAACACTTAAAAGATTTTTAAATGAAACATCATAACTGGTAGATGAGATGTTCTAAGGTCATACTGTTGTGTATTAAGCAAAAGCAAACATAGAACATTGGCGCTCATAGGACAATAGATCAATTTCTATTAAAAATGTTGTTGGAATTGAGTAACTTTTTGAACTGGGTCCAACAAGGACACAAAGAAGGCCCAATTTACTAAGTGGGATTAGCTATTTTTCCACATGAAATTACTTTTTTTTACTGTTGAAAGCCTTATTTTCTTTGACGTTATATGGAGAAAGTTTGATTAGTATTTCGGAAATCATTTTCAAAGATTGGCTATATTCGTGTTAACTTGTTAATTCATTATTTCAGGAGATTACTTACTCTGCTTGGGTTGGAAGGAGGTGGACCCATCAGAATCTCAGAATCATACCATAATGAATTGAACAAAATATCATTTCGGAATAATTTATGTTATGATTTGGAGATTCCGATGGAACCACCTCCATCCAACCCAAACATAAGGAGGACCCTTTCACACTGATCAGTTTTTTACTTAACTGCCTGACGACCATATAACTCACACATATGGTGGCAAGGTGGCTCTGCTGCGCAGGATTGGTAAGGCTACCGCTCAACAAAGACTATGAAAATGAGGAAACAAGAATGGAAACTGGTAGATGAGATGTTCTAAGCTAAGATCATACTGTTGTGTATTAAGGAAAAGTACATTGGAGCATGGAACATCGGAGCTCATAGGACAATAGATACATTTATATTAAAAATGTTGTTGCTCTTGAGTAACTTTTTGAACTGGGTCCAACAAGGACACAAATAAGTACCAATTTACTAAGAAGGATTAGCTCTTTTTTGTCACATGAAATTATTATTTTTTTTACTGTTGAAAGCCTTATTTTCTTTGATGTTATATGGAGAAAGTTTGGAGATTCCGATGGAACCACCTCCATCCAACTCAAACACAAGAAGGACCCTTTTGAGAGATTACTTATGCACTCTGTGTCGGAAGGAGGTGGATCCATCAGAATCTCTGAATCATAACATAATGGATTGAACAACATAGAATTTCGGATTAGCTTATGTTATGATTTGGAGATTCTGATGGAACCACCTCCATTCAACCCAAACACTAGAAGGACCCTTTCACACTGATCAGTTTTTAGTTAATCACTTGGTGACCGTATAACTTACATATACGGCAGCAAGGTGGCTTTGCTGCGCAGCATCACATACCTGGTATATGATCCAACACTTCTGGGAAGGGGGCACGCATGTGCGCCGCTGGTGGTCTTCTCCCACTGTGATTATACACAGTGTGAGCTGACCTGCGAGTACCGCAGACTTGATGTCTGCTTGCATTCACCGATCGTTGGGAAGAGAGCCAGAACGGAGGTCTGCCTATGTGAACAAGCCAGATTTCTGTCGTGTCTCTGCAAAGCAGGGACTAGGATCCATGTCTTCCCCTAGTAAAAGCTCCTCCCACAGTACACTAAAACACTGACTAAGAACACAGTTAACTCTTTGTTCGCCGCTGATGTTTAATCCCTTATTTTGAGCACTGATCACTGTATTAGTGTCACTGGTCCCCAAAAAGTGTCAAAAGTGTCAGTCTGTGCCTGAATCTCCATTGCAATATTGCTCCTCAAAATGTCACCGCCTGGGGCATAATGGTCAGTGATGTCACAAGGGGTGGGGTCTCCCGGTGACATCGCCAGGTGGCCCTGCCTCATGGCTATATGTCACAATGGCACACGGCGGGCCCAGCATTACAGCGGGAAAGAGCGACGGGAGAACACTGGGAGAAGACAACAGAGAACAGAGGGTGAAGACAACAGGAGAACACAGCGGAGAGAGGAGAACCGGCAGAGAGATAACAGTGGAGAGAGGAGAACCAGCGGTGGGAGAAGACAGCGAAGAGAAGAAAACCGGCAGCAGGAGAAGACATTAGTGGAGGGAGAAGAACCGGAGGATAAAGACATCGCTGAAGGGAGAAGAAATCGAAGAGACGCCGGAGCTGCTTTAATAAATTATTTTGTCAAAAACCTGTGTACTGTTTTTATTTTTGACACTTTTTTGGGGGTGAATGGGTAGGGGTACAATGTACCCCATACTCATTCACATAGGGTGGGGGGCTGGGATCTGTGGGCCCCCTTGTTAAAGGGTCTTCCAGATTCCAATAATTCCCCCGTCCGCAGACCCCGACAACCACCGGCCAGGGTTTTTGGGAAGAGGCCCTTGTCCTCATCATAATGGGTACAAGGTGCTTTGGGATGGGGGGGCGCAGGGCCCCCCTTCCCCAAAGAACCCACCCCCATGTTGAGGGCATGTGGCCTGGTATGGTCCGGGGGGGCGCTTGCTTGTCCCCCCTCTTTCCTGACCTGCCAGGCTTCGTGCTCAGATAAGGGTCTGGTAAAGATTTTGGGGGGACCCCTGGCCAATTTTTTTTGGCGTGGGGGTTCCCCTTAAAATCCATACCAGACAGAAGGGTCTTGTATGCTCTTAGGGGAGGGGACCCTACGCCAGTTTTTTTTTTTCATTTTGGCGATGGTTCCCCTTCAAGATTCTCAGAGCACAAGCCGCACCACAAGTCGGATCATCATGATCTGACTTATGGTGCGACTTCTATTCAAAGCAATGGGCTCTCATAGGGAACCATTGATTTTGACATGTAAAAAAAAAAAAAAAAAAAAAAAAAACGCTTGACAAGGCTTAACGCGGCTGTATCCAGCATTTAGCAGCTTTACCAGCATCAGACATTTTAACAGCTCTAACGCTGGTCCTCAGAACGTGCTGGCCCTGGGTTTTTTTACAGCTTGAATACGCCTATGCCACTTATAGCTCCTAAAAGCCTCTGTGTGCATGGACACATAGAATAACATGGAGAGGCGTTTTTAAGCTGCAAAAAAAAAAGGTCCGACGCTGCTAAAAGCAGCTGTAAAAATATTCTGTATGCATGAGGCCTTCAGATGCTTCAAACGTTAAGAGCAGTGTGAAAGCAGCCTTATTGTATATATTGTAATATGTTTCTATTTCATATGTAGTCCATATTTTATAATAAACAAAAATACAAATGCAACTTCAAAACATAATGGATCCGGGACACGGCCGGATCCCGAGCGTGATGGCTGCTTGTTAACGCCGCTGTGATCCATGGCGGCTATCCAAGACGAATACAGCCAGGTGATCGGTCTCCAGTGGCAGCGATCTCCTCCACCAGAGCCCAGAGAAGCTTGACAGCATGGCTAAGGGGTGGAATGAATGATTGGCTGCTCATAAAACTGGCGGAGTTCTACCCGCCACTGGGCAAGCCTTCCTTCCAAAATGGCACCAGCAGGCTCGTGGTTTCCACACGAGGTGGCCTGGCGGCACACGCTGCACAAAATTCGGCCAGTTTAATCCATAAGCCGGACACTAGTTCAGCAACCTCCACTACATCCACAAGCCCAGCTAAATTAAAGCTGTCAGACACAGAAGACCAGGTGAATGAGGTAGGTCTCCAGCAGCAGCCCCCCCCACATGGGCACAGCACTACACAACTCAATAGCAGCCTTCCCTACAACAAACCAGCCTGTGTTATATACTACACTGAGAGACATGTTAATGACTGTGGTAAGCTCCATACACTTTGAGTAGGGATGAGCCGAACACCCACCGGTTCGGTTCGCACCAGAACCTGCGAACGGACCGAAAATTTGAGCAAACTTTAGAACCCCATTGAAGTCTATGGGACTCGAACGTTCGAAATCAAAAGTGCTAATTTTAAAGGCTAATTTGCCCCAGGGGACATGTATCAATGCAAAAAAAACTTTTAAAAACGGCTGTTTTTTCGGGAGCAGTGATTTTAATGATGCTTAAAGTGAAAAAAAAGTAAAATATTCCTTTAAATATCGTACCTGGGGGGTGTCTATGGTATGCCTGTAAAGTGGCGCATGTTTCATGTGCTTAGAACAGTCCCTGCACAAAATGACATTTTTAAAGGAATGAAAGTCATTTAAAACTGCTTGCAGCTTTAATGTAATGTCGGGTCCCGGCAATATGGATGAAAATCAGTGAGACAAACGGCATGGGTACCCCCTAGTCCATCACCAGGCCGTATGGATATTAAGGGGAACCCCGCACCCAAATTAAAAAAAGAAAAGGCGTGGGGCCCCCAGGCCCTATATACTCTGAACAGCAGTATACAGGTGGTGCAAACAAGACAGGGACTGTAGGTTTGTTGTTAAGTAGAATCTGTTTGTAATTTTGAACTGGTACATTTAGTGTAGCTCCAGCCAAAAAATCTATTTTAAGCTTTGTGGAAAACATAGGGAAAACATAGGGAAGGGTTATCACCCCTGTGACATTTGTTTTGCTGTCTTTCCTCCTCTTCAGAAGATTTTACCTCACTTTCTGTCCCAATGACAAGTGAAACAAGGATTGTTGATAAAGCATCAGTGGAGAGGAGACACGTTTTTCCCATATTAACTCTTACAGGAGAGAATTTCCCTTCCTAGGGGTAGATTTCATCTCACTTCCTGTTGTCTCCTTCCGTTTGCAAGTAGGAGTCTTTTGTAAGTTAGATGTTTGAAAGTAGGGGCCTGCCCTATATCCTCTGTAGAAATTAGGGCCTCAGGTGTTGGTGTTGCCACAACACTGTAAGCCCTCACAGTTACTCTTGGTGGGCACAGGAACGGGCCCTGCTGTGAAATATTAGATCAAGAATTGTAATTACATGCCCCTGTTGAACAGAGTCAGAAAAATTGGGCCTTTGGTGGTGGTAGTGGTGGTGCTGGTGCCACAACACTGTAAGTCCTCACAGTTACTCTTGGTGGGCGTAGAAACAGGCCCTGCTGTGAAATATTAAATCAAGAATTGTAATTACTGGCACCTGTTGAACAGGGGCAGAAAAATTGGGCCTTTGGTGGTGGTGTTGCCACAACACTGTAAGTCCTCACAGTTACTCTTGGTGGGCACTGGAACATGCCCTGCTGTGAAATATTAGATCAAGAATTGCAATTACATGCACCTGTTGAACACGGGCAGAAAAATTGGGCCTTTGGTGGTGGTGGTGCTGGTGCCACAACACTGTAAGTCCTCAAAGTTACTCTTGGTGGGTGCAGAAACGGGCCCTGCTGGGAAATATTAGATCAGGAATTGTAATTACATGTCCCTGTTGAACAGGGGCAGAAAAATTGGGCCTTAGGCACTGGTGCCACAACACTGCAACCTCTCACAGATACTCTAGTTGGAGCTCAGGAACGAGCCCTGCTGCAAAGTATTGCATCAAAAATTGTAATTACACGCCCCTGTTAAACAGGGGCTGAAAAATTGGGCCTTAGGCACAGGTGCTGGTGCCACAACACTGCAACCCCTCACAGATACGCTAGTTGGAGCGCAGGAACGAGCCCTACTGCAAAGTATTGCATCAAAAATTGTAATTACACACCCCTGTTAAAGAGGGGCTGAAAAATTGGGCCTTAGGCACTGGTGCTGGTGCCACAACACTGCAACCCCTCACAAATACTCTAGTTGAGCGCAGCAACGAAACCTCCTTGCAAAATATTGCATCAAAAATTGTAATCACACGTCCCTGTTAAACAGGGGCTGAAAAATTGGGCTTTCGCCACTGGTGGTGGTGCCCAGAACCAAAAATATTCTTACAAGCTATCAGCATGATCATTGAGGAGGAAGAGGATAGTCACTCAGCTTTACAGGATAGTCACTCAGCATCAGCATAGGCAGTTTTGAAGGAATCTGACATTTAAAAAAAAAATATTCGGTTACATCAGCATCAGGTGCTTGGTAGCTGGTGGTGATCCAAGACTGATTCATTTTTATGAAGGTCAGTCGATCGACCGAGTCGGTGGACAGGCGCACCCTGTGAATGGTTACAAAGCCTCCAGCATGTGTGTTCCGAAAGAACGCTGGATGCAGGACAGGCCAGTAGCTCAATTGCATACTGTGCAAGCTCTGGCCAGTGATCCATCCTCAAGACCCAGTAACCCAGAGGATTTTCGGTGGGAAAGGCGTCCAAGTCAGATCTAGCTCCTAAGTTTTTCCTGCACCATGTAAAACAGACGCTGGCGATGGTTGCTGAAACCGATCATACCTTGGGGCTGCGGACTAAAAAATTGTCTGAATGGTCAGATGGCCACCTTCTCCACCGCTCCTTCTTTGACTGACCGAAGCCTCAGGAACACGTTGTCCAGGAACAGGAGTTTGTAACCTCACAGTCTCTGGGAACGCTTTGCACAGATCTTCCTGCAAGGCCTCCCGAAGATGTTTCATCCTCTGCTCCCTCTGCGACGGCAAGATAAGGTCCACAACCTTACCTTTGTAACGTGGATCAAGGAGGGTTGCCAGCCAGTAATCATCCCTCCCCTCAATACCACAAATACGAGGATCCTTCCGCAGGCTTTGCAGGATCAGGGAGGCCATGTAGCGTAGGTTTGCTGAGGCATACGGTCTGGAGTCCTCTGGGTCACTAAGGACAACATGATCCGCAGCCACCTCCTCTTAGCCACATACAAGTCCATGGGTTGTAAATGATCCTTTGAAGGCTGCTGCTGATGCTGAGTGCCAGGCTCCACCTCCATGCTTACACAATCCTCCTCCTCCTCCTTGCCCTCTTCCTGTGTGATCGGCAGGCACGCAGGAACACTGTCTGGATAAAGGGGGCCTTGAGAGGTAAGGAAGTCCTCCCCTTCTTTTTTTTTCTTCCTCCCCCTACTTCCTCCTGTTCATTCCTCACTTGTCAAGGTATTTTTCTTTCTTTCTTTTTTCTCTCTTTCCTTTCTTACCCTCCTTCCTCTCACTGTCCTATTCTTGTTTTCCTCTTTTCTTCTTTCACCTCATTCACCTCATGAGTTCCACCACTATATTCGGCTACACGTCACAATTTTTGATCACTAAGTATATAATTCATTCTTACGTTGCTTGTTGTGATAATTAGGTACAATAGAATACAATACAATACAATCTAACTAAAACTATGATTATCATCATTACCCCTTTTTACCCAATTAAGTACACATACTTATAATCAAATCTTAGTTGTATCTCCTTATAAGCACTAACAGTGCTGTTGTTTGATGTCAAGATTGCAGGTGCTGCTTGGCTACACGCCCCTTGCTGATTACAGGACAATTCTACAATTGTAATCCATCGTAAGTTGCACAGTTGTGCTCGGCCTTTCCCCCTTGGGGTGTTGGCGGGCCGGGGGGACCCGGGCTGGGACCAGGTGGTGGAGGTCTTTTGAAAACTTCAGATTCAGGAGAAATGGATATACACAAGTGATTGGTAACTATGCCATAAATTGTTCTGTATCTCCACATTCATTATTTATAATCATGTATACTTGCATCAACATATTTTCATGCATGCAATCTTCTCTACAGCGCATACATATCCTCTGAAGAAGACCCAATGGGGTCGAAATGCGTCAGCATTTATGCAAGCGCTTGATTATTTGTATAATTGTGTGTAGTTTTACATGCGCTACTGTGCTTTTTATATCTTCTGTACCACAGCTCATGTTTTAACTTTACTGTCATTTATTCAAATATAGACTATTCTTTTAATTTAGTGTTACTTTTTCATATTGCCTGCTGCCTAGAAAACCCCTTTTTCCTGGGGGACAATTTCCTTTTTTCTGACATACTCGGGGTGTGCAGCAATTTTCTTTTCCCAAGTGTTCCCTTGTGCTCAGGAAGTCCTCCTCTTCCTGCCTCTGTTGTGCCTCAAGTGCCCTGTCCATTATTCCATGCAGTGTGTGCTCCAACAGGTGGACAAGGGGGACAGTGTCACTGATGCATGCACTGTCACTGCTCACCATCCTTGTGGCCTCCTCAAATGGTGACAGGACAGTGCATGCATCCCTGATCATGGCCCACTGACGTGGGGAAAAAAAAACAAGCTCCCCTGACCCTGTCCTGGTGCCATAGTCGCACAGGTACTCATCGATGGACCTCTGATGCGTGTGCAGCCGCTGCAGCATGGCCAATGTTGAGTTCCACCTGGTGGGCATGTCACAGATTAGGCGGTTCTTGGGCAGGTTAAATTCCTTTTGGAGGTCTGCCAGCTGAGCACTGGCATTATATGACCAGTGGAAATGCACACAGACTTTCCTGGCCTGCCTCGGGACATCCTGTAAGCCCGGGTATCTGCCCAAGAACCGCTGCACCACCAAGTTAAAGACGTGAGCCAAACAGGGTACATGGGTCAGTTGTCCCTGTCAGAGGGCAGAGAGGAGGTTGGTGCCATTGTAGCAAACCACCATTCCTGGATGAAGCTGGTGTGGCGTCAACCACCTCTGAGCCTGCCCCTACAGAGCTGACAGAATCTCTGCCCCAGTGTGGCTCCTGTCCCCCAAGCACACCAGCTCAAGCACTGCATGGCATCCTTTGGCCTGCGTACTTGCGTAGCCCCTTGAACGCCTATGGAGAACTTCTGGTTCTGAGGACAAAGCACAGGAAGAGGCTACAGAGGAAGAAGAAGAGTCGGGGGCGGAGGAGAGAGATGTGTCAGAATCACCAGTAGTAGCATTTAGGAGGCACGGTGGTGGAACAACCTCCAACACTACTGCACCTTGTCCTGCATCCTTCCGAGCTGCCAGAAGAGTCACCCAATGCGCCTTGAAAGATAGGCAATGTCCCTGTCCATGCCTGCTGGACCATAAGTAATATGCACCTTACCACTGACCTCCCTGTCCAGCGAGGCCAAGACATTGCCTTCCACATGCCGGTAGAGAGCCGGAATCGCCTTCCGTGAGAAAAAGTGGTGTTTGGGAACCTGCCACTGAGGAACCATACATTCCACAAACTCACGAAAGGGGGAAGAGTCTACCAACTGAAAAGTCAGCAGTTGAAGTGCTAGCAATTTAGCCAAGCTACAGTAGCATTCAACCGCTGGGCATGTGGATGCCTGGGAGCGAACTTCTTTTGCTGGTGCAGCAGATGCGGCAGGGAAATTTGCCTTGTACAATCTGACATCGGTGTACCGATAGCAGATTGCCCCCAAGTACTTGGCTGTGACACACCTAATTCTACACCTTCATTCCTCTCAGTGCAGGTCTCAGAGAGGACTGAAGGTATAGTGGGGTTGGATATCCCAGCTGATGAGGAGCAAGGAGAGGTCCTCTTTGTTCTTTGGTGTGGGTCTTTTAGGTACGCTTGCCAATGAACTGCATGGCAGGTCAACATATGACTGGTCAAGCATGTGGTGCCCAAGAGGGTGATGTTCTGGCCACGTGAGATACGCGTGAGACATATGTTGCAAATAGCAGTGGTGGGATCTGATGCACTCATCTCAAAAAAAGCCCACACCAAAGAACTTTTGGAATAACGTGCAGAGACAGCAGCGCCCTGCACATGCGGAGGTCTGCGGTGTGATGCAGTCGGTGTACTACTCTTAACCTGGCCCCTGGAGGGCATCCTGCCTCATTGGTGATGTGCCTCCTCCTCCTCTTTCCTATCAGGCACCCACGTGGAGTCAATGACCTCGTCATCCCGTCCCTCCTCATCACTGGAGCAAAGCTGGCAGTATGCTGCAGCAAGAGGAACATGACTGCCAGATTGCTGTCCTTTTTGGGCACCCCATCTCTCTGGGCTCACATTACTGCCTTCCTCTAGCTGAGTACCATCATCGGAGCCTTCAAAACGCTGGTCATCCTCCTGGAGCATGTACCCAACACTGTGGTCAAACAGTTCGGGGGGACTCCTCAGGAGGACATGGTGAGGCTAGGGAAGGAGTGACTGATGCCATTGAGCCGAGGGAAAAGGCCGTATTGGCAGCTGCTTTGCTAGACAACGTACCCTGAGCCTGGGTGAGAGAGGATGAGGAGGATGAGGACGGCTTGGTTATCCACTCTACCAAGTCTACCAAGGCATGTTGCGGCTCAACAAGGCCAGCTGCCGAAAAAAGGACAAGCGTGTCCCATGGCCACGTGCTGATGGGGATGCCCCATGTCCACGACCAGCACTGTTGCCTCTAGACATAGAGCCTGCTTGCCCTCATTTATTGGCTTGTGACTGTCTGCCTCTCCTTGTTGGCCTTCCAGACATACTAATGGCCTGCACTGCAGTGAGATGTAGCTGCACAAAACTGGGATGTATATATATACTGATTATAAAGCAGCTAGCAGAATGCCTGCCTGTGGTATTAATAGGATCAGAAGAAGCACACCAGCACTTGTTTTCAGGTAGCTATAGGTGCAACTGTGCAGGGTACACAGTACACTAACTGTAAATACTTCAAGAGCCTGCCTGTGCTATTATTAGGATCAGAAGAAGCACACAAGCACTTGTCTTAAGGTAGCTATACTGTAGGTGCAACTGTGCAGGGTACACAGTACACTAACCGTAAATACTTCAAGAGCCTGCCTGTTCTATTAATAGGATCAGAAGAAGCACACAAGCACTTGTCTTCAGGTAGCTATAGGTGCAACTGTGCAGGGTACACAGTACACTAACTGTAAATACTTCAAGAGCCTGCCTGTGCTATTATTAGGATCAGAAGAAGCACACAAGCACTTGTCTTAAGGTAGCTATACTGTAGGTGCAACTGTGCAGGGTACACAGTACACTAACCGTAAATACTCCAAGAGCCTTCCTGTGCTATTAATATGATCAGAAGAAGCACACAAGCACTTGTCTTCAGGTAGCTATACTGTAGGTGCAACTGTGCAGGGTACACAGTACACTACATACAACACCTGGGATGCATATATATACACAATACACTGTAAGTAACCGATTCGACCTGCCTACTCTAACTAGAATCAAATGGCACTGTCTCTCTGTCTATCTATCTCTCTCCACCACCGTAACACACTACACAAGGCCGCCACGCACACGGCCTTATATAGTGTGGGGCATGTACTAAACCCCCTGAGCCATAATTGGACAAAGCCACCCTGGCTTTGGCTAATTACGGCTCTCTGTACACACGGTGCTGTGATTGGCCAAGCATGCGGGTCATAGTGCATGCTTGGCCAATCATCAGCCAGCAAGGCACTGTGATGCCGCAGTGAATTATGGGCCGTGACGCGCCACTCAAATTTGGCGCGAACAGCCCATATCGTTCGCAATTCGACGAACGGTTGAACAGGCGATGTTCGAGTCGAACATGGGTTCGACTCGAACTCGAAGCTCATCCCTAACTTTGAGATATTGAATATGAGGCAGCATTTCTCATCCAAAATATCCTATATGGGGGGTAGAGTGTCCAATATAGATCGCTCAGGTGTGAATGGAGCCTTAGCTTAGTGGACAAGCTGAAAACGTACTAATTTCCATCATTGAATAATGTTCAAGCAAAAATAATTGTTTTTATTTGCATGTAATTGGGCATTTTTTACAAAGTACTGTATATACTCGAGTATAGGCCAATATATAAGCCGAGGCACCTAATTTTACCACAAAAAACTGGGAAAACGTACTGACTCGAGTATAAGCCTAGAGTGGGAAATACAGCAGCTACTGGGTAAACAATGCTCATCTGCAGCCTCACTGTGCCCATCTGCAGCCTCACTGTGCCCATTTGCAGCCTCACTTTGCCCACCTGTATCATCAGTGCCCATCTGCAGCCTCTCTGTGCCCATCTACAGCCTCACTGTGCCCATCTGCAGCCTCACTGTGCCCATTTGCAGCCTCACTGTGCCCACCTCTGTATCATCAGTGCCCATCTGCAGCCTCACTGTGCCCATCTACAGCCTCACGGTGCCCATCTGCAGCCTCACTGTGCCCATTTGCAGCCTCACTGTGCCCACCTGTATCATCAGTGCCCATCTGCAGCCTCACTGTGCCCATCTACACCCTTACTGTGCCCATTTGCAGCCTCACTGTGCCAATTTGCAGCCTCATTGTGCCCATCTGCAGCCGTACCTTTGATAACTAAAACAGCGGGTGTCTCTTGCAGTGTCATGCAGTCTGTTCAGCGGCCGTTCATTGTAACTAAGCCCCGCCTCCTCCTGGACCGTGATAGATGGAACACTGATACAGTTTCCCAGCATTGTATCAGTGTTCCGTCTATTACGGATGAGGCGAGGCTTTGTTACAAACAGACTGCATAACACAGCGGGCGACACCCGCTGTTTTAGTAATCAAAGGTATGGCTGCAGATGGGCACCCTCAATCGAATATAAGCCCAGAGGGGGGTTTCAGCCTAAAAAATGTGCTGAAAAACTCAGCTTATACTTGAGTATATACTGTAAATTTTCCCCACATTTACTAAGCTAAGAGTAAATTCCCTTAAAAAGTAAATGTGATTTACTCTTTTAGCAAATTACCTCAATAAGTCCAAAAAGATGCAAACATTCCTCCAAATTACCGAGTTTAGGTGTTTACAGTGAAGGGTACTGTTAATGCTGCAGCATACAAAGACATTTCTCACAATTGTGCACTTCTAATTTTATGGTAACAGTTTGGGGAAGACCCTTTTCTGTTCCAGCATGACTGTGTCCCTGTGTACAATTCCAGCTCGATAGAGAGAGTTTTAAATGAGATTGGCGTAGAGGAACTCAACTGGCCTATACAGAGCCCCAACATACCCTACGCTACCTTTGGATGAATTAGAATGCAGATTGCAATCCAAGTCTTCTTGTCCAATATCAGTATATGACCTCACAAATACACTTCCAGACTGGGATTTTCTTCTCAAAGAATAGGTGCAGGAACTCCTCCCCCTCCCAGTCACCCCTTGACTCCACTCCCACCAACCTCCACACACCATTTCTTTGTTCCAACCCCTACCCACCTCCAATTGCCACCCCTTTTAGAGAATACAGAACGAAGTATTATTTTGTGGTGCTAAGACTTTTGTATGAAATGTGTTAATGATATCAAGAAAGGCGGTAAAATAGATCTAGCAACAATGAACACCCCAGCTACAATAGATCCACTCCAGCAACAATGGACTAACAACAGCCAGCAACATTAGACTCCAACCTCAAGACCTACCCCCAGCAACAATAGATCCCCCACCAGCAACAATAGACCCCCCTGCAAAAATAGATCCCCTCTAGCAACAATAGATTCCCCAGCAGCCAGCATCAATAGACCCTCCAGTAGTCGGCAACAAAGACTCCTCCCTCAAAAGTAGATCCAGCAATGATTGACCCTCCAGCAACATGAGACCCTCCCCCAGCCACAATAGATCCCCCATGAGCAACAGAAGACCTCCCTAGCAACAATAGACCTCCTTCCTCCACAAAAAAGGATCCCCTCCAGCAACAATAGATTCCCCAGGCATTAGTAGACCCTCCAGCACAGCCCAGCACCCCTTGTCATTACATACATTCAGCTCTGGAGGTGCCAGAACTGCGTTCCCCTACATTCCTGCTGAAAAAAAAGCCCTGCTTTCAGGTATGTATTACCCAATCAAAGAGATTACAGCACTTGTCCAAACAATGCTTTAATCTACATTCCTCTCCAAGCAACATGCCCCCCATCTTTGTTCCGGTATCACCAGAGTCACCATCTACTTCCTGAGATGCCTGTTCAAAAAAGACAATGGGGGAGTTTTACTAAAACTGGAGAATGCAAAATCTGGGGCAGCTCTGCATAGAAACCAATCAGTTTCCAGATTTTTTTTGGTCAAAGAATAATTGAACAAGCTGAAGTTAGAAGCTGATTGGCTACCACGCACAGCTGCACCCAAATTTGCACTCCCCAGTTTTAGTAAATCAACCCCCACAATCTTGTAAATCCCGGTGCTGTGAAGTTATTGGTTGCATTCACAAATGTCTAACACAGATCAACTACTGCTGTAGCCTCTCACCTTATAATTTGCTACAAAGTCGCAATGCATAGTCTAAGACCCCATACACACTATTAGATTTTCTGCAGATTTTTGTCTTCAGCCTGATTGTATGCAATCAGGCCTGCCTGATTGCATACAAATTGAAACTCTTAAAGGTTTGACCTTGCATTACATGGTTTTGGTAAATCTGAAGACAAAAATTTGCAGAAAATCTAATAGTGTGTATGGGGCCTTAGGCTCGGTTCACACTTCCATGACTTGGGATCCGACTTGTGAGACTCCAAGTTGCCTGACATGTGAAATCCTATTTTAGTCAATGAGAGCTGTCTTAATTAGCACTACTGAAGTCACTCCAACTTTAGAAAATGTTCCTGTACTACTTCAGGGCGACTTCTATCCGACTTGTCCCCATCGACTTTAATGGAAGTTACCTCCAAGTTGGATCCTCATCTTAATTGATGTGATTTGGATCTTACACTACAGGAAGATTACCCAGGCATTCCCTGAAGTTGCTTCTAAGTTGCCTCATCGTTGCCTTCAAGTTGCCTTAAAGTTGCCTCCAAGTTGCCTGGCAAAGTCGTGCTAACTTTCAGGTCGCGGCAGTGTGAACCAAGCCTAAGGCCCCATTCACCCCTGAGTGTTTCATAGTTCAAACTTCTAAAAAACTCAACATCTAAAATCGTATATAGTTCATGGGTGACTGTTGAAATACGAGTGCTCAAGAGCCTATAGATGGATTCCTGATGCTCCAAAAGCTATATGAGCGACCTTTGAGGCAGAATTAGCTGTTTTTGGCTCTAAAGATTTCATTGACAACCTTACAAATGTTTGAATTGAGTTTCTTCAAGCTCCTTTTCAGGAGTATTTCAGAGGATTTCTATCCTGTAAGAACTGATCTCCTTCTCTTAGTGCATTCAATTGACTAAAACAAAAATGCCTGGAGCTTGAATACACATGTAAAATGCTTGAAATACGCTTCCAAAAAAGTATACTGTTCCTGTATATTGTGTCAGGAATGCATTCATGCCGACTCATTGAACTTATTGAAAATCACACTTTAAAGGCATTAATTATTAAATGAATTGACTTTCTTTGATGTTGAGATCTATGGGTTTCCACCAAAGGCCAATTGGTTTGAAATGGGTTTTCATCTATCAATTTTAATTGCTAACATTCAAACATATCTCTTTTGTTTTTAAAGCCTACAAAAATTGTATCTGTCATGTTGTTGCTTTTCCACATAAGAACACCCTTAACTACAGAAACAGAATCCAAAATAAAGGCTGAGGTTGAATATCTAAGAGGAATCACAAATTCAGTTTAGCTAGGCATACGTAAACCTAGCGAACCTGTCGATCAAGCTCCGGATGGAAGCGCTGAGTGAAATTTGGTTAGCCAGGGACAAGTATGCAACAGAGTGGTTGTAACTGTACATAGAGGGCAATGAAAGTCAATTTTGGAGATTCAACTTCTTTTACACACTCTATCCATGTGCTATGGTAGAGTGTTACTTTGTTTTTCTTAAATCTGAGGTATGGCAATTTGGTGTAAATGCAGCCCAGGAGATGCTTCCTAATGGCAACATCTCAGCCTAGGCAAAGTTCCTGACTGGAAGTTGGAGATTTTTGAACAAGGATACTGTTCCTGTATATTGTGTCAGGGACTTGTAAAGTTATTGAAAGGCCCACTTTTAAAGTCCAATACTGGGTAAGAAAAAGTTTTCCCATGCAGTGGGGCTGTGCCTGCACTGCATGGGTCAGCTGTTTGTTTTGTCTAGGGGTGAGATGAAAGCTTATACTCGCCAGATCCGTCATTCCATCGGAATACGGCGCACCACCACGGTCAAGCAGTGGACTGTTACTGGTCTATGGAACCTGCTCTGGGCTTGATGATGTCAGGAACTGTCCACAGCTCAAGATCGTTGAAGTGCGAGGGTGTCGGACTGATCTTGTGCCGAGAGGATCGAAGGATTAGGTAACTATATTTACTTTCTCCTCTCCCTTAGACAAACACTAGCCAATAACCTAGGAAGTGTGGTCACTTTTTTGCCCAGAGATGGACTTTAAATCATTAATATTAGGGCCCTATTGAAAGTAAAGCAAAAGTGGGCATAAGTTTTTATTAACCTATGTAGGTCGTTTAAATGTCACATGTTGGTAGAGTAACTTGTCCTCTATAGAAACTCTTCTTTTTTGTTTCATTGGGAGCAAATAATAGATTCCCTGCAGAATCAATGTGCCGTCATTGAGTTCCACTCGCTGACAATTCATGTCAGTGGTCACAGTTGATGGTCTCCCTGTCAGAAACCATGAAATCAGGCTGAGACAGAAGAACAGTTAAATCACACTTGTTTAATAATAAAAGTAAAAAGAACAAACGTAGTCAAAACATAGCCAAAGTTCAGTAACCGGAATGGATAGTCAGCCAAGCCAGAAGTCACGGATAAATGTAGTGGAACAGCAAGCAGTGTCTGGAGTCAGAAGGGATGTCAGCAAAGCAAGTCTTGAACAAGATTGCAGGAGAATGTTTCTGTGATGTTGACCAAGGCGAAGGCAGAGAACCTCTGGACTGAACGGCTTAGGTAGGCAGGACTGACGAGCAGGATATCATCAACATCTGAATAACTGTGGAGAGATGGGAGGTGGCAATTAGTCGACAGCTGAGCGGCCAGCTCAGAGAAGGAAGGGCTGAGCCCAGCCCTGACACTCCCACAGCGTGTTTTGTCTTCAATGCTGTTTCCCCCTTCTTTAAACTTCTTCATTCCTCTGTGCACATTGTTATTGTCAATAGTGTCGTCTCCATAACCACTTGCCTACCGGCCATTTTTACCCCCTTCCTGCCCAGGCCAATTTTCAGCTTTCAGCACTGTCACACTTTGACTGACAATTGCACGGTAATGTAACACTGTACCCATATGAGATTTTTATCATTTTTTTACACAAATAGAGCTTTTCTTTTGCAAAAAAGGAGAAATGCTGGTATCATGAAAGTTGGCTAAAACATCATTTTATTATTGCAAGTGAACAGTCAAAATAAATCCAACGCGTTTCGGCCCTAAGGCCTTAATCGTGGCTCATCTCCCTTTTTTACATTGGATTGTACATGGAGGTTTACAGAGACTACCCAGGCTGGGTGCTGTGTTTTTGAGGCTCACCAGGCATTACACAAGAGGTAGCAGCTTGGATGCATCTGTTCCAGAGCTTTCTTTTGGTGGTATTTAACCTCCCTGGCGGTATGATTTTTGATGCTCAAAGCGGTACAATGTTTTGCATGGAAATTTGGCGTTTTATATTGTAGGCCTGTAATTCTTAGGAATAACTTACTTAAATCGGTCCAAACAAGAGTCTAGTAGACATCCCGGGTATGATAAAGTTTGAAACACAAAATCATAAATTATAATATAATAAATAACTATAAATAATTATAACAAATAATAATTTAATAATAATAAAATCTATTCAATAATGTAATCAAATCAAAAACACTGAAATTTGCTGTTACAGAATTGTCGCTGTCATTACTTTCAGCGTTTGATGACGAATTTCCCCACAAATCACTATCGCTCAATTCTGCAAGTAATTCTAATTTACTATCGCAGTTTTATAGCTGGTCTAAAACTGCTATTGATGTAAGGGGACGCTTTTTGGTTGCTATGGACAATCTCCAGTTTCCAGGCAGAAAAAACTGTATTTATAATATAAAATTGCATGCAGGGCTGTGATGTTTTCCAGACATGTTCTCTTTTTATGTCTCTAGGGACAAAAGGGGTGTGAAATAATTTGATACAGTAATGTAATCTGTAAGATTACAGTGTACTGTATATGTATTGTGTGTTTTTAACTTTTTGAATTCGGCGCCGTTCTCCGTCCCCGTGCGTCGCGGCGCTCGCAGGGATCTGAACTTGGCACTGTGATAGATCGGAGGGAGGACACAGCCGCATACACAGCGGGGAGACATCACAGGATCCTGGGGACAAAGTAAGTAACTTTGACTGGATCCTGTGATGCGATCCCGAGTGTGGCTCAGAGTTACTGCTTTTGTTACTGAAAATTCACCCTGAGCTACTACCGTCAGGGAGGTTAACCACTTGCCGACCAGCCACCACAGTTTTACTGCTGCAGAATGGCACAGCTGGGCGAAACAAGCTGGGCGCCCTGTGGCCTCTAGGGGCCAATGTGAGTGCCCGGCGGTCGCGATCACTGCCGGGCTCCTGTGATCGCTGCTGACACACTGAGAACCGGGATCTGTGTGTGTGTAAACACTAGGATTCCGGTTCTCTGAGGGGAGAAGAGACTGATCAAAGCATGAACAGCGATCTGTCATCTCCCCTAGACAGTCTCATCCCCCCTTCAGATAGAACACAGAGAGGGAACACACTTAATCTCTTGATCGCCCCCTAGTGTTAACCCCTTCCCTGCCAGTGACATTTTTACAGTAATTAGTGGCTATTTTTAGCTCTGATCGCTGTATAAATGCCAATGGTCCCAAAAAAAGTGTCAAAAGTGTCCAATGTGTCCAACAATGATTGGCCCTTTACACCGATCTGTGATCAGCTCAGTCTGAAGGACTCAGCAATCACGGGAGGAAGTCATATGACGGCAAAGTAAGCCCGCGTTGTAGCTATCCTTTGCTTATAGCGGGGGCGGGAAGAGGTTAAACATTCTGTATCCTTCTGTGGATGTCAGACCTCCTGCACCCTTCCTTCATCGAGAAGTCAATGATGGTACAGTAAAACCTTGGATTGCGAGCATAATTCGTTCCAGAAACATGCTTGTAATCCAAAGCACTTGTATATCAAAGCGAATTTCCCCATGAGAAATAATAGAAACTCAAATGATTCGTTCCACAACCATTTATTCAAAAGTTTTAGTTCAGTTTATAGTCCATATACAAAGATTATAGCAATGTGACCAGGTTGTGTAAGCATAAAATGTCCATCCAGAAATGGGAGCCTCCACAAGGGGATTAGAAGCAAAATCCAGCAGGAGCTACAGAGTATAAAAGAGAAGAGAGGAGCCTCTAAGTGTAGCAACATAGTTACATTTAATGAAGGTACAACATTTAGAAACTCACATGGTTAATGATTAAAAGAGGCACATCTAAGTATGCAGGCATCTGGGGTAAAGGTGTCCATATAGACCATCCTCCGCACCACCAGTTCTCACCGCTGTCAGTCTGCAATCGTGACCAGGAAGACTACCCTGAAGTAGAGCGATCTGAAAGCGAGGCTTGAACCACTCGTGGAGCGCAGCATGGAAGCGATGACGTTGATGGTGGTGCGGAGGATGGTCTATGTGGACAGATTTACCCCGGATGCTGCATACTTAGATGTGCCTCTTTTAATCATCAACCATGTGAGTTGCTAAATGTTGTACCTTCATTAAATGTAACCATATTGCTACACTTAGAGGTGCCTCTCTTCTCTTTTATACTCAGTTGTGACATGACGCTACTTGTATATCAAGGCATCACTTGTATATCAAGTCAAAATGTATTTAAAATATTTTGCTTGTCTTGCAAAACGCTCTCAAACCAAGTTACTCTCAAACAATGTTTTACTGTATGTTGCTTCTGCTTGGAATCCATGATTTACCTGCAATGAAAAAGAAGAATAAGAGGAGTTAATATAAAGAATGATTTATGCCGGGTACACACTAGTGGACTTTTCGGCCGGACTGGTCCGACGGTCTATCTGACGGACTTTCGGCAGACTTCCAATGGACTTTCCCAATGAACGGACTTGCCTACACACCATCACACCATAGTCCGACGGATTTACACGTGATGGCGTATGACCGGACTAAAATAAGGAAGTTGATTGCCAGTAGCCAATACAGTAGCTGCCCTAGCGTCGGTTTTCATCCATCGGACTAGCATACAGACGAGCGGACTTTTCGATAGGTCCAAATCTAAAGTCTGTCAGATTTTCCACCGAAAAAGTCAGCTGCAGGTCCAATGAAGCCCACACGCGGTCGCAATTGTCCGCCGGACTCAGTCCATCGGACCAGTCCGGTCGAAAAGTCCGCTCGTGTGTACACGGCATTACTCTACCAACATGTAAAATTTGAATGACCTATGTAAGTTATTAAAAAAAGCTATGCCCACATTTGCATTACATTTGGTATAGCCCTCGTACAATAAATGTATTGATTTCCCTTGAAGTTGAGATCTGTGGATTTCCACCAGTTGCCAATTGGCTTGAAAGAGGTTTTCATCTTTCTATTGCTAACAGTAAAAAAAAAAAAAAAAAAAAAAAATCTCTTTACGTAGCATTTCCCTGAATACTATAATTCAGCAGCTTCTTTTTTTTCTTTGATTATCTCATGAAATATTTTCCAGGGGAAATAAAAAACAAAGAAGACACTATTGACTGAATAGGGTGAAAGACATCTCTAAAACAACACAGGTTGTCCTTAGAGAACTGCTTCATTGTTTTTAAAGCCTACAAAAACCGTATATCTGTCATGTTGCTGCTTTTCCACATAAACACACTAAACTACTGAAAGATCTTTTTTTTTCTTCTTTATAACGCGGAGTGGCTTTGCAGGCATTGATTTTTACTTTCTATACTTGTTTAAAGAGATCGGTGTGTCTAAGTATATGCAGACCCTACAGCTAAATGTTTACAGCCTGTCATTCTCTCAAAAAGATGTAAAAAAAAAACAAAAAAAATTGGTAATGTGATGGCTTTTGTGGATCAACGGAGATTGCATTTTTCAGGGTTTCCTGAGAGCACCCGGATTGCAGCAAAAATCTCTTCAAAAGCCGGCTCGATAAATATGATTTATTTTTTATGAAGTTTGCTAATGTCCTATTTCTGTTGGATGCATTGAATATGTATGTGATATAAACCCAGAGCGAATTGAGAGTTCTATTTTATTTGGAATGTAACCTTAATATCCTCCTTCTTTCTGTATGCAGTTAAAGAGGGGAAAAAAAATGTTTTGGAGCAGTTACATAAGGAGATTCAACAATTTGCAAACCAGATTTGGAGTACCGTATATACTCGAGTATAGGCCAACCCGAAAATAAGCCGAGGCACCTAATTTTACCACAAAAACTGGGAAAATGTATTGACTTGAGTATAAGCCTAGGGTGGGAAATGCAGCAGCTACTGGGTAAACAATGCCCATCTGCAGCCTCACTGTGCCCATTTGCAGCCTCACTGTGCCCATTTGCAGCCTCACTGTGTCCACCTGTATCATCAGTGCCCATATGCAGCCTCACTGTGCCCATTTGCAGCCTCACTGTGCCCATCTGTAGCCTCAATGTGCCCTTTTGCAGCCTCACTGTGCCCATCTGCAACCTCAATGTGCCCATTTGCTGCCTCATTGTGCCCATTTGCAGCCTCACTGTACCCATTTGCAGCCTCACTGTGCCCATCTGCAGCCTCACTGTGCCCATTTGCAGCCTCACTGTGCCCATCTGCAGCCTCCATGTGCCCTTTTGCAGCCTCACTGTGCCCATCTGCAACTTCAATGTGCCCATTTGCCGCCTCATTGTGCCCATTTGCAGCCTCACTGTGCCCATCTGCAGCCTCACTGTGCCCATCTGCAGCTGTACCTTTAATTACTAAAACAGCGCATGTCTCCCGCTGTGTCATGCAATCTGTTCGGTAGCCGTCTATTGTAACAAAGCCCCGCCTCCTCCTCGTCTGTGATAGACGGAACACTGATACAGTTTCCCAGCATTGTATCAGTGTTCCTCTATCATGGAGGAGGAGGAGGAGGCGGGGCTTTGTTACAATGGACGGCCGCCGAACAAACTGCATGATACAGTGGGAGACACCCGCTGTTTTAGTAATCAAAGGTACAGCTGCAGATGGGCACCTTCACTCGAGACCCTCACTCAAGTATAAGCTGATGGGGGGTTTTTCAGCCTAAAAAATGTGCTGAAAAACTCATCTTATACTCGAATATATACGGTACTTTGTTCTGATCTTGTTAATGGCACAGCAAGCTAATGGTGAATACTTACATTAAGAAGCAAAGATCATGTGAGAAAGAAAGCTTAAAGTGGTTGCAAAGGCACAAGGTTTTTTATGCATGAAGGTAAAAAACAGTAGCCCACCCAGCCCCCCCCTGATACCTACCTAAGCCCCCTCTCGATCCAGTGATGTCCACAAGAGCCTTGCCTCTCTCTGAAGCAGAGGGAGCCAATCAGGAGACAGAAGGGCGGGGCCTAGCCACAGCTTTGTGGGCGAATGGATGCACAGAGTCACAGCCCCCACAGCAAGCAGCTTGCACCCGACAGGAAGGAGGAGCCAGAAGCGTCGGTGTGGGACCCGAGAAGAGGAGGATTGGGCTGCTCTGTGCAAAACCACTACACAGAGCAGGTAAATATAACATGTTTGTTTTGCTTGTTTCTTTTTTTTAAAAACAAGGTTTTAATATAAAAAAAAATGGGGATTAGAAATCACCAAGAAACCGTATAAAGGAACACCATGGACTTAAAAAAAATCAACTCTATTGATTATGCTTAAACTGAATTAATGCAAAAAACTACAAAACATTAAAAATGACAACGTTGTCAACCAACCCGAAGAAGTTTGCCGATAGGCGCATGAAATTGGGCAGCGTTATGTCACCTTGCAACTCTGGTGACTCTGCCTGACCCTCCCACCCCGCCCAACTATTGGGAAGCAGGCTGGCTTTGTGGGACTTCAATTTCTCTGGACTATGAAATAGGAGCTGGTAAGCACAGACTGCATACAGCATGAGGATTGCACCAACCCCCCCTTCTGTGAGACATGAGGTGGTGAGCATACTGATGTACAGCGGCTATATGCTGCCCAATGAATACTATATGAGACTTGTGTGTTGAATCCTCATCAGTCTATACATATATCCGGTGACATCTGGCTGTGAATCTCCTGTTGTGGGGTTGACTTATACCAACTTATGAAAGAAAAAAGGGAATATTTGGGACTTTAAATGAGACGCAACGGGGAATATTGCGCCTTCATCGCTGGTTGCTTTTGCAAAAAAGAGGGGGGAAGGGTGGGACTTTAGATGAGGTGCGTGGGGTAGAGCCAGACAAAACCATATATATATGTAAAAAATTGTATTCTTTATTAGACCAAAGATAGGGCATGGATCAACCCATATAAACGCATAATAGCACATTGGCATATAAAATACAATGTATCAACATACATATTGAAGATAGTCACCAACATGACACAGAAAGTAAATATTATATATCACATTCCCTCAAATAGAGAAGACATAACATTATATCAGGGTGGTAGAGCAATAAAAACCATCTAGAATCATAAATATGAGATGGATGCATCAAAATAAGCTCAACAACGTTTTGTAGACTTCTATCCACTCATCAGGAGCAAGTGCATCCATATACTAAAAAGGGGATAAAAAAAAAATATAACCACAGACTGGAGGGGTAGAGGGATAAAGGATGATGATGAACCAATAAACGGTCATAACTGAATGTACTCACATAAGAGCTGATACTAGGCCATGTGATACCACCTTCCGGAGGTCAGCCAGATAAATATGTCCAGCACGGGAGCTGAGAAAAGTACCCAAGCATGGATCAGGAGCACACACGCAGCCCCCCAAAAAGTGTGTATGGAAAAATCTTGTAACTGTGGATGGGGTTTCTGTATTGTATACAATAAAGTAAGTGGTTTGTTACCATATTGGTATAAATAAAAAGAAATGTCATATAGAGTAGACCCATCACCACAGTATTGAAGTATATTGTGGAGCATATCAACAAGGTGAACAGAATGAAAAAAAAGGGTGTCCATATAGTAAGAATAGGGAAGAGGAGATGAAATTCCTGAAATCAGGAGAAATTAATGAAAACTAGGAGTAAAGAAATATTGGTAATGTTTGTTATAGAAGAATTTAAGAATAAATCAAGAGCTTGCTATGTATTTACCCATGTAGGTCCTACTGGGATATGAACCAAAAATGGAGTGCAGTGTGGGATTGCTTTATCCCTCTACCCCTCCAGTCTGTGGTTATATCATCTATAATGGTGTTTTTTTTTTTTTTTATCCCCTTTTTAGTATATGGATGCACTTGCTCCTGATGAGTGAATAGAAGTCCACGAAACGTCGTCAAGCTTATTTTGATGCATCCATCTCATATTTATGATTCTAGATGGTTTTTATTGCTCTACCACCCTGATATAATGTTATGCCTACTCTATTTGAGGGACTGTGATGTATAATATTTACTTTCTGTGTCATGTTGGTGACTATCCTCAATATGTATGTTGATACTTTGTATTTTATATGCCAATGTGCTATTATGCGTTTATATGGGTTGATCCATACCCTATCTTTGGTCTAATAAAGAATACAATTTTTTTCATATGTATATGGTTTTGTCTGGCTCTACCCCACGCACCTCATCTAACGTCCCACCCTTCCCCCCTCTTTATTACCAACTTATGTGACTGGTTCTGCTGTTTATCCATAGACCCTATCCAAGATACAGCCAGCTACTCCCATTTCCATCCCGCCCTCATCTCTCCATCCAGCCTGTATTACCCTCATTGCCATTTAATTGAACATTCAACCTCAGCGGCATTCTATGTGGATTGCTACACCTCTTTGATTGGAAGATTACCAAGGTTTTGGCCCCTGTACATTGAGTGGCTTTACCATTTGAATAATTTCATCCTTCCTTATCCCGCTGACTGTGGAAGAGCCCGTGTATCCCCCATAGACTTATTGCTGTGTGGACTGTATGTGGTGGTTGTATGAGGTGTGCTGCCGGCAGGTCTCAGAGTTGGTTGACAACGTTGTCATTTTTTATGTTTGCATCAGTGGTAGTTTTTTGTGCGAATTCATTTTAACCATATTCAATAACATTGATTTTTTAAGTCCAAGGCGTTCCTTTATAAGGTTTCTTGGTGATCGCTAATCCCCATTTTTTTCATGTTTATGCATGACCTTAATCACTTAAGGACGGAGCCTCTTGTTGAGATTTATTGTTTACAAGTTGAAAACAGTTTTTTGCTAGAAAATTACTTAGAACCCCGAAACATTATACTTTTTTTTTTTCTAACACCCTAGAGAATTAAATGGCTGCCGTTGCAATATTTTCTGTCACACCGTGTTTGTGCAGCGGTCTTCCAAGCACACTTTTTTTTTTTAAATACACTTTTTTGAATAAAAAAATAAGACAACAGTAAAGTTAGCCCATTTTTTTATAACGTGAAAGATAATGTTATGCTGAGTAAATTGATACCCAACATTTCACGCTTCAAAATTGCACCCGCTCGTGGAATGGCGACAAACTTTTACCCTTAAAACTCTCCATAGGCGACGTTTAAAAAATTCTACAGGTTGCAGATTTTGAGTTACAGAGAATGTCTAGAGCTAGAATTATTGCTCTCACTATAACGATTGCGGCGATACCTCACATGTGTGGATTGAACACCATTTTCATATGCGGGCGCTACTCATGTATGCTTTTGCTTCTGCAAGCGAGCTTGGCAGGATGGGGGGCATTTTTTTTAAAATTTATTTTACCTTTTATTTTTTATTTTTACACTGTTCTTTTAAAAAGAAAGTGTCACGTTTATTCCTATTACAAGGAATGTAAACATCCCTTGTCATAGAAAAAAAGCATGACAGGACCTCTTAAATATGAGATCTGGGGTCAAAAAGACCTTAAATTTATACTAAAATGCAAAAAAAAAAATGGCGGAAGTCACCTGCAATGGTATGGAGATGGGTGGGGGCCATCTTCTCCTCACTCGTCTCCATGTCACTGATGTGAGAGAATCCGATCGCCTCCACCGGATCGCGGTGGGAGGGAGGGGGCCCCTCTCCCACCGCCGATAAAAGTGATCTTGCGGCAAATCCGCCGCAGAGACCACTATTATCGGAAACCGGACCACCGGCCAAAAAAGAGGATACCGGAGTTATGGTAGCTAGCTGCTGCCATAACAACGATATTCCTCTTCAAAGTTAGGACGTATTTCTGCGTGCGGCGGTCCGGAAGTGGTTAAGGAACCACACCTGTCATTTTAGGTGGGGGCCTCAGCATAGGGATACGGTTCTGATTTTGAAATACCCTGTGCACTAATTAATTATTGGTCTGTCTGGGTGTCTTTTTATACATGTTTTTGAGTTAAGGTTTTAATATAGCTTTAAAGTGTAACTTCACTCTCCCAATCAACATTGACTATTTTAAATCCTTTATGCTGGTAGCATTAGTAAATAGATAGGAAAGTATATCATATTTTCCTTGTTTAAAACTTTTTTTTACATTTCTTCAGTTACTTCCTGGTTTCCATGCCTAGGCAAATAATGTCATACATCCCAGGAGTCTTCTCTAGGGGAGCAGGGGCTTTCTCAGTTAAACACACCCTCTCCTGCTTGCATGCCTGAGCTAAAGGCAGGTGGATATCAGGAAGTAAATGCTATATTTGCCCTTACTCAATATTGCAATGACCAGAAATGATAGGGGGTGTTTTTCAAAGTGATTTCTTAACAAAATAAAGCATGGAGACATGGGTAGGTGGGGGGAGATTGTTATGAATATTAAAAATGATTTAATTGGCAATTTTGGTTTGTGGTGCTCAGATACAGTGTAGTTCTGCTTTAACGTGATAGTTACTTTTATTTTTTTTGTTAACAAACATGTTATACTTACCGGCTCTGTGTAATGGTTTTGCACGGAGCAGCCCCAATCCTACTTTTCTCGGGTTCCCTGCCAAGTTTGGCTTGCTATGGGAGCGCTCATGTTTGCTCACTCCAGAGCCCCACTCTGTGTGTCCAAGAAACAGACAAAAAAGAGTTAAGCCCTGCCCCCTGCTCCCTCCTCACTGGTCAATGGCTCCTGCTGCAGTCTCTGAGCCAATGGGGATGCAGAGAGCTGGGAGAGCATATGCTTTCGTGCACATCGCTGGATCGAGGTCAGGGTCAGGAAGGTAATTGATATATTACAGAGTGAGCTGCATACAAAAGGTTTTTTACCTTCATGCATAGAATGCATGAAGGTAAAAAACCTTCAGCCTTTGCAACCACTTTATAGCCTGTATTTTGCCCCATTCGGGAAAATGTAACGGGGTCACTTTAATGCTTGCTTCCCGAGCACACGCTCACTGACATGTTTAATGAACCCTCTGTGTCACAGAAGACCCTGAATCCCTCAACCCCGGGGCATCAAGCCTTCACCAGAGCCTCCAGCATGGATGAGCTCAGACTTCTTCAGACCCCAGTCCTGTATCCCAGTTCAAATTAATGTCGGCTGCTTAGAATTTATCTTTGTGCAGTGACAACTTCCTGATGGAATAGCTCAAGTGATTTCAGACTAAAGCCTCGTACACACGATCGGATTTTTCGCAGACAAAACCATGGACTTTTGTCCTAAGGGCGTTGGCCAAAAACTTGTCTTGCATACAAACGGCACATAACTGTCTGCCAACAAACACGAACGTAGTGACGTACTAGACGTACTACGAGCCGAGTTTCCTGTTAGCAGAAGTTTGGTGAGTGTTGATTCGTGATTTTCATTTTGCGCTTTTCAGTTAGTTTCTGAACGGCCGTTCGTCAACCAGACATGTTGCGAAATCGGAGGAGATAACGTGTTATTTATTATTGGCCTTGGAGTTATTGCTTTGACCCATGTCCAGGTCAGGAACAGGAGGAGGAGGATTTCTTGGACCAAAAATTGGTTGCTTTATTAATCGTAACCAATTATGTCATATGCCTTTGCTGCGGGAGCTCCAGGAGAATAATCCGGATGATTTTCGGAATTATCCCTGTATGACGGACCCCTGCTTTCACCAACTCTTGGCATTGCTGACCCTGTATATTAAGAAGCAGGCATGAGGCTTTTATTTTATTTTTTGGTTGAATAATGATTTGATTTGGTATATTTTCTATATTTCTGGATGCATAGAATGCACTTTTTGGTTAAGTTCTATTGGTAGGTTGTGGAGAATAATACTTGGCTATGTGTTTTACTTCAAATGACAGTTTAGGAGTAGCAGTTACATTTTAAAAAATACAATGTAAAATTAACAAGGGACACCAACATAGCTGTATCTTTGATCTTAAAAACTACGGTCCATCGGACAACAATTGTTCCGATGGAGCGTAAAAACGGTCAGATTTTCTGACAACAGCCTGTCATCACACAATTCCCATCGGAAAATCCGATTGTGTGTACGAGGCTTGAGATGGGAACAGGCCTGTACTCATATCTAGACTCGATAGTGCAACCGTTGGGTTGGTAACACCTGAGACTGGCTCCAGCAGTGACAGCCTGCTAGCAGATATCCAGCTATGATACCAATTCAGTAGACACAAGCATGGTCAGATGGTAAAGGGGCAGATAGGCAAGTATAAGACAGAAGGATCCAAAATACAGACTGAGGTTGAATAATCAAGTTAAAATACAAGAACCTGGAGAACCTGGAGGACCTGCTAATCAAGCACCAAATAGAGGCCCTGAGTTAAAGGTGGTTAACAAGAGTCAGGTGTGCAATCCGAATAGCGGAAGTATTGAAGTACCAGAACCAATCCATAGAGGGAAATAAATGCAATTTTGGCAACCCCCAATATCTTTCATACTCTATCAATGCACTATGGTAGAATATTACTTTTGATTTTCTAAAAGCTAAAGTTTAGGTATAGCCATTTTTACATAGAACACTGTGCAAAAGTAAGACAGGTGTGAAGAAATGCTGTAAAGTAAGAATGCTTCCAAAAATAAATATATTTTAAATGTTTTTTTTAATGAATTTACAAAATGCAAGGTGTGATTTTTTTACCGAAAATAGGAGGTGCTAAGATTATAACCAGACAATGATGAACAGGTAACATTTTACAATTTTTATAACAAATAATACATAAAATCAATGTGTTTCTTATATGAATGTTTTTGTATCCTTATCAGCATCCTATATACACATATACTGTACTTAAGCCATTAAGCCATGTTGGCGAAACATTTAAAAGAAGTTGTATAAAGGATCTTGTCAACATCACCACAATGTATAAAGTGGATCTCTACTATTATTATTATTATACAGGATTTATATAGCACCAACAGTTTAGGTAGTGCTTTACAATATAAAAGGGAGACAATACAGTTACAATACAATACAAGAGGATTAAGAGGGCCCTGCTCAGAAGAGCTTACAATCTAATAGGGTGGGGCAGGTGGTACAAAAGGACATAACTGTGCGGAATGAGCTGATGGAAGTGGTAAAAGATTAGCTGAAGGCGTGATAGGCTTCCCTGAAAAGATGAGTTTTCAGGGATTGCCTGAAGGCAGCTAGAGTAGGAGATAGTCGGACAGGTGGAGGTAGCGAGTTCCAGAGGATGGGAGAGGCTCTGGTGAAATCCTGGAGACGAGCATGAGAGGAGGAGACAAGGGAGCTTGAGAGTAGGAGGTCTTGAGAGGAGTGGAGAGGATGGTTTGGATGATACTTGAAGACAAGATTGATGATGTAGCTTGTGGCAGAGTTGTAAATGGCTTTGTATGTTGTGGTTAATATTTTGAATTTAATTCGCTGGGTGATGGGGAGCCAGTGTAGGGATTGACAGGGAGGGGCGTCAGACACTGAGCGCTTGGTAAGGTGTATAAGTCTGGCAGCAGCATTCATGATAGACTGAAGAGGGGAGGAGCCTATAGAGAGGCAGGCCAATGAGAAGGGAGTTGCAATAGTCAAGGCGAGAGATAACAAGGGAGTAAATGAGTAGCTTGGTGGTTTTATTTGTTAAAAAGAGGCGTATTTTAGAGATGTTATGGAGGTGAAGTCCAACTGCTTTTGACAACGATTGTAGTTGGGGCTGAAAGGACAGGTCAGAGTCTAGGATTACACCGAGTACCCTGGCAGGAGAGGAGGGATTTATGGTTGCATTGTTGATTTTGATGGAAAAGTCATGGAGAGGGGCATGGGCGGGGGTGAATATTACCAGCCCAGTGTGACATCCATGCTGATATGTCAGTTCTCTTGAGCTTTTTTTTAGATTTTATGCATTATTTGTAATAAAAAATTGTAAAATTTTAACTGTTCACCATTGTCTGGTCATAATCTTAGCACCCAAAAAATTCCACTCCTAATTTCGATAACATTTTTTTTTCTATGCAATACAAAGGGATGTGGTGCAAATAAAATATATACCTTCCACCAACATTCATATTTTTTGATAAAATACAAAGTGAGCGAACAGAAGAAAAATCTAAAGCAAATCAATATTTGGTGTGACCACCCTTTGCCTTTAAACCGTCATCAACTCTTCTAGGTACACTTGCACACAGTTTTTATAGGAACTCGACAGGTAGGTTGTTCCAAACATCATAGGGAACCAACCACAGATCTTCTGTGGGTGTCAGCTGCCTAACATCCTTCTGTCTCTTCATGTCATCCCAGAGAGATCACATTATGTTGAAATCAGGGCTCTGTGGGGGCCAAACCATCACTTCCAGGACTCATTCTCCTTTACACTGAACATAGTTCTTAATGCCATTGGCTGTATATTTGGGATGGTTGTCTTCAATAAATTTGAGGCCAGTCACACGCCTCCCTGATGGTAAGGCATGATGGATAAGTATCTGACTGTATTTGGATGATAGAAGACATGTTTAATAGGCTTTATAGTCCTAATTATTTATGACATTATGTATTGAGGATTATCTTAACCCACTTTTCACATGAGCGGAACAATCAGGTCCACCTGTCAGATTTTCAGGTGGACCAAATTGGACCCTCCATCCTCCAGTATGGAGCGGCAAGTGTAAACAGACATGTGTTCATTTACACCCACCGACATCCGATCAAATGCTAGTTGGGTGTAAATGGACAGGCAGTCCATTTACATCCCACCCACCACAGAGGAGAGCGGTCTGTGTCTGTGTCTACTCTGCATAAGTGGAGTGGACATGGACCAGCCATTTTCCTGCTCAGTAGGGATCAGCGGACAGACCCTCTGTTGAGCAAGCGGACTCCTAGCGGAGTCACACCATCTGAGAGGGTCATTATTGATTGAACTATCTGTGAATTCATGTGGTGGTCTTTGTCTTTGAGTTCTAGCACACTCATAATACTATTAGTTAGATTTTTAACATTATTTTCCCTGGATCATTGATGGATGAGAGTACTCTTTGATGGGGGTGGGGGCTTTGACTATGTGAAGGGGACCCCATTATGTATAGGGAGGAGTTGTGGTGGGAGGACTCTGATATGAAAGAGGGACCTGAGTACTAGAGAAGACTTTGATGTGATTTGGGCTTCTGAAGTTGATTTAATCAAGGTGGTTGTGTGCATCATCCCAGGCTCATGTTTCCCGTTAATAAGTAATATTTACTTTTTTTTTTTTACAGTTTAGACTGGGGTGCATTGAGATTTTTGCATAATTTTAAAGGGTGCCTTCAAAAAAGTTGAGAAGAGATTTTGAAAAAACAAATCTAGAAGATCATTAAAACCCCCCCCCAAAAAAACAAGCACTCTCATTGCTCAGGTAGATTCCAGTATGGCCAATCTGGGTCAGATCTTGGTTTGGACGGTCCAGTTTGCTTTTCTTTGCCGGTGGATAAATAACCTTTCATTCTATTTACCTTGAAGCCCCAGCTGTGTGCTCACGAGTGACTCAGATATTACCATCTGTTGTGTGCAGTTGTCACCTTATTTCTGGCCTTCCTAAATATGCTAATAAAGTCCTAGGAACACAGACGGTCACTGTACCCTATAATAGCTGAGAATATGCTGCTGTCAAGTCCCATTACTGTCTAATGTCATGAAATATCGGTCCTGGCTTCCTATCTATAAATTACCGGACAGGCGGACACTAAAAAGCAGCATCAGCATTCAGCCGTTGAAAAGCATTGTTTCCGAGTCTTTATCTTTACACTGTGTTCTGGGAGGAAACAAGCCACTTGTCCTCTTACAGAATGGAAATTGAATGTGCAGTGCTTGTATTTCAGCATCTCTGGTGGAGAAGAAAATATAATTGGTTAAGGGAAGGAAAGCAAACCAATATAAAACCGTTGTACTGCACACTCTATGGGGAGCTACCAGCCTGGACCAGTGATTTAAAGTTAGTTTTTCTTTGGTGAAGTCATGTTTCTGTCTGTACAGTCTTTATATACTATACATATCGGTGAGATAGATAGATGGATAAATAGATAGATACTTAGATAGATAATGTGTGATTTAGATGTTGTTTTTCAATGGTGAAGTCACATTTATTGCTGTATAATTCTATATACATAAGTATATATATAGATATAGATATCTATATATAGATATATATAGATATCTATATCTATATAGATATAGATATATAGATCTATATAGATATAGATCTATATATCTATATAGATCTATAGATATCCATATATAGATAGATATCGATAGATCTATCTATCTATCTATCTATCTATCTATCTATCTATCTATCTATCTATCTATCTATCTATCTATCTATCTATCTATCTATCTATCTATCTATCCCTCTCTCTCTCTCTCTCTCTCTCTCTATATATATATACAGTATTTATAAGGTACACACTTTATACTGTATACTGTCTGTGCAATAGATAGATTAAATAGAACCCGCAACTTAGTTAAAAAAAAAAATCAGGTAACATCATTGAAAAATCAAATGATCCAAATGCTTATTTCCAGCGTTTTATCTTTCCATAAATGTTTTTTTCTATTCACTTGAGTCTCCGTGATTAAGCCCTTTTGGGCAAAACACATTGGAGTGGGTGGCTGACCAACGGGAAGTCTCTTTGTGGATATGTGGTACCAGAATAAAATAAGGTTATTCCCAAAAAGGGCTTTTTTGTTTTTTGTTTTTTGAATTTTTATTGGGTTTTTTGAATAGAACAAAAAAAAAACAAAACATATACAGAATAAAGAGGAAAAGTGTGCCTATAGAACACAAGATGCAAATGAGGAAACAAAGGCAATAGAATGCCGCAAGCACAAATCAAGACAGGAATTGTGATATGCGGAGGTCTATTAAGTAACACATAGGATAAAGTACTTTACCTCCGTAGAGAGGACAAGGTAAAAAGCAAAAAATATATAAGCATGAGTTGGCATCAGGTAGGACATCTTCAGGTAGGGGGAGAGGTAAGAGGGGAGACTGGTACGGTATCCTTCGGTAGTTTCAGCCTGCCGAGAGAGTTAGCAAGGTCTGCCTTGATATACCATTCCGTGAACTGAAACAGGATTTCCGAGTTCGGAAGAGAATTTTCCAGGAATGACTTCTAGCGACTGAAGAAACATTTGGTAGGCCCAAAGTTCCGGGTAATGGTATTGAGTTTTTCAATATACAGGAGATTTTTCAGCTTCTTTTTAACTGTGATAATTGAGGAAGTGGACGATGATGTTCAGGCTTTCAGGATAGCTGGACGTGCTGTCAGCAAACAAAGAAGTGTCTATTGAGGAAGTTTCAGAGGAGTGATGGTTAAAGAAGCACTGGTTTGTTTGAGGGCACATCCAAAAACACAAAGCGTCGGGTCCTTTGGAATTCTGAGAGGCGTAATTCCTTGAACGTATGATGATAGCTGGTACCAAAATTTGGAGATGGCAGTGCAGAACCAAAGATGATGAGCCAAAGTGGGATGATGAGAAGCACACCAAACAAAAGGAGAGCATGGGATTTTCCGGAGAAATCATTGATGGAATATAGGCTCTGTGCAGGATTTTAAAATGTTTTTTCCCACCAAACTTCATTCAAAATGAGATTACAGGTCAATCGGTATCCTTCCAGGGGAAGCTCAGCAATATCATGCCCAAAAAGGGCTTAATCATGGAGACCCCTTGAGTCTCCATAATTAAGCTTTTTTGAATGAAACACACTGGGGCAGGTGAATGACAGGTCGCAAGTCACTTTGGGAAAATGTGTTACTGGAATAAAATGTTTTCATCACTTTCCTATTTTCTAGACCAGTGGGCCTCTGACATCAACAAAGGGTGACAAATAAAGTGAATATTCAGTGTCAGAGACAGCAGACATAAAACAGGATATAGTCAAATTACAAAATAGGTGCAGTGCTTAACGAATTAATGTAAAAAAAAAAAATTAAAGTGCATAAAAATTATAGCATAAAAAACATCCATATGTAAACAATAACAAACCAATCAAATATATGAATAAAGTGCAAGTTCATGTGATAATCAAATGTCCAAAAAACACAATCTGCACAATCTTCTTAGTGCAATCGGATAACTCAAAGTGCATCACGCGTGTGCAGGCTCCACCATCACTATGCACTCACCAGAACAATGAATATAATCAGCCTGTTAAAACCTTCCAGTCTCTCAGAACATCCGCAATGATCTCCACAATAGGGACCTTTGTGTCAATCCTGAGTGGCCGGATGGCTCATCCTATACGGGAAACTGCTCACCACATGGAGCCCAGAGTGGTATAGCATAGTAATTTATTATATTTATGTAAAAACATACAGCATTAAAATTCATGTGGAATAAGAAAAAACAAAATGGCCAAACATACCATGATGGCCGCCGCTCCAGGGCCCAGATGCGGCGGTGGGATGTCAGCGCGTCGAGCTCTTCCCTACGCGTTTCATGCACATCATCAGGGGACAACCTACTTTTGAGGTTTGTCACCTTTTTGTACCAGCTTTTGTTAATTGCCTAGCACTCAATGTTCTTTATATATACAGTATCTCACAAATGTGAGTACACCCTTCACATTTTTGTAAATATTTTATTATATCTTTTCATGTGACAGCCCTGAAGAAATTACACTTTGCTGCAATGTAATGTAGTGAGTGTACAGCTTGTATAACAGTGTAAATTTGCTGTCCCCTCAAAATAACTCAACACACAGCCATTAATGTCTAAACCACTGGCAACAAACGTGAGTACACCCCTAAGTGAAAATGTCCAAATTGGGCCCAATTAGCCATTTTCCATCCCCGGTGTCATGTGACAGGTCAGTGTTACAAGGTCTCAGGTGTGAATGGGGAGCAGGTGTGTTAAATTTGGTGTTATCACTCTCACTCTCTCATACTGGTCACTGGAAGTTCAGCATGACGCCTCATGGCAAAGAACTCTCTGAAGGTTTGAAAAAAAGAACTGTTGCTCTACATAAAGATGGCCTAGGCCAGTGATGGCGAACCTTGGCACCCCAAATGTTTTGGAATTACATTTCCCATGATGCTCATGCACTTTGCAGTATAATTGAGCATCATGGGAAATGTAGTTCCAAAACGTCTGGGGTGCCAAGGTTTGCCATCACTGGCCAAGGCTATAAGAAGATTGCCAAGACCCTGAAACTGAGCTGCAGCACGGTGGCCAAGACCAGACAGCGGTTTAACAGGGCAGGTTCCACTCAGAACAGGCCTCGCCATCAATGGCGTCCCTAGGGGGGGGCCAGAGGGGGCTCAGACCCCCCCAACATTATGCTGTGCCCCACCATGTGCCCCCCCAATAAAAAAAAAATTATTATTTTTTTTTTTTACAAAAGAGGCAATGTCTAAGAGGGAGAGCGTCCCCAGTCAGCTCCTGCAGGTGATTTCTCCCCCTCCCTCTGCTCGCTGTCACTGCATAATGCGAGCGCTCATACAACCATGGCCACCCTATCTGCTCTTTCCCCTGCATCCTCATTGGCAGGAAGAAGAGCGAGTTGCAGGAAGGACTCCACCAGGACTCTCAGTTACTGAAAAAACAGACTGATTTCTCCCATCCTTAGGACAAGAGAACCAGCCTGTAAATTCCAAGAGATGCCAAACCAGCGCTGTCAACAGCAGGGGCAGGACAGCAAGAGGAGGCTGGGGAACCCCACAGTGGCAGAACACCAGGGCCTGGTGGCAAGACAACCTTTGCAACCCTGATAGTTCTCCCACTGCTTTGGACCCTCATATTTTCTTAGTATGCTGGTGACATATATCTCTTGTTTTCTTCCACCCTGGGGGGGGCCCCAATACAGTAGGAAGGGAGCTCACTGCAGAACATGTGAAAGGGCTGTTGTGGGATCGTAGTAAAGGGCCCCAGGATATATATATAATTGCATTTTATAGTTGCCCCCTACTTTTGTCCCTGTCCCCCCATGTACCCACCCTAAATATGAAAGCTAGAGACGCCACTGCTCGCCATGGTCAACCAAAGAAGTTGAGTGCACGTGCTCAGCGTCATATCCAGAGGTTGTCTTTGGGAAATAGACGTATGGGTGCTGCCAGCATTGTTGCAGAGGTTGAAGTGTTGGGGCAGTCAGCCTGTCAGTGCTCAGACCATACGCAGCACACTGCATATATATATTTAGGATATATTAAAAGACTATGGTCATGATACAAGAGATGGCCATAGACTATTGACATAATACAGGATATTTCGCATGATACAGGAGATAGACATGCCGCTGGAGTCAGTCAGAGACTGTGACTATGCTATAGGAGTTGTTGGAGACCGGGGACATGCTTCGATAGACATTTTACATAAGACTGCCATAAATCACTTTTATAACAGGGCAATGGGGAAAGGCAGATTATCAAAGGCCCCAAGGGTGACACAAAAAGTGCCAAAGGGCCACATGCAGCCCCTGGGGCCACAAGCTGGGCGCCAGGGTTCTGGACACACTAAATTGCAACTAATTACATTTTCTTTTCTGTTACTTGTTTCTTTAAAGTGTTGGTAATGGTCCATTTATTTCTCCGAGAAGTTTTGAATGTGTTGCCTTTGCCCAGCGTGTCATGTTCCACTGTCCTCAGCCACACTCAGTTCCATTTAAACAGCAATAATAAAAAAATAATAATACCATTTCAGCATTTTTCCCCTATTCAAAAGAAACAGCATCCTTTCATGTGCTGACTCTTTCTTAGATGCATTTTTTTCAACTCTTTTTTTTTTTTTCTCTCTCTTTTACCGCCAATTCAGTGCTGACCATCAGATATAAACAGAGTATAATGGACCAAAGATTACTCTCCTGTTATGTGAAAAATAAAGCGGAGTTTTAATCACCAGCCACTGGGCAAGGCTTTTTTTTTTTCTTTACTGCCAATCAATTTTTTTGAACACCCTTAAATGACCCGCATCAGTCTCTGATGCTTTTGTATGCCGATGTTTTTTGATGTTAGAAGAATAGAACTAAGCGCTACCCTTGAATGGAACAGTTATGAATATAATGATTCATATGTTTTTTTTTTCTGCCGGGAACTTGCGTGGTTCCTGGTCTCATTGTAAAATTTGGAACGTGACTGATGGTACCGCTAGATAAGTACAAGCAATGCTCCCACTTCAGAACAATGCTGGTGACATTTTGAAATGTGAAAAACATTGGGCGGCTGTCATGAATGACATATTTCATGGATACTACTGTTAAAAAAAAAGTACAAATTGTAACTTCTTTTTTTTTTTTCTGTCTTTGATATCTCTTGAAATTCCTAATGCTTTTGTCAAGCCAAAAATAAATAAATCGGTCATCTTTGCAATTCATGCTCAATTCCCCATGTCTTATCCTTCTAAACACATTACAAAAACAGAAAAATAACAGTAGATGTGGCAGAAGAATAGTATGTTCCTCCGTTCCTCACAACACGGCCTGTTTGTGGCTCTGAATTCCTAAGTACACGTTGTCAGCCTTGCCTACTTCATCATTGATGTGTTGCAAAGAATACAATCTTCTCTTTTCTCTAACCCCTTTTCATATCCTACTCCCTCTTCATATATATAATTCCTCCTCGTCTCCACCCCTTTTTATCTCATTCACCTTCTCATCTTTCGTAATCCCTCCTCATTGACTCCCCTATCGTGACCCTTTCCTTTCTCCTCATCTCTTCCCTCTTCCTTATCGCCATAACCATTTTACCCCATGTTTTAATGTGAGCCGTTAGACAGGGCTAATTTGGTCTGTTGCAGGCTGGCTGGAAAGTGAGCTGGGCATTTTTCTTTCTTGTTTTTTGACACGCGCCACCCTTCCGTATGCTCCTTGTTGCAAAGGCAAGTTTAAAGGCCAGGGAAAACGCAAAAACTGCGCTAGACTTATAGAAAGAACAGGGGCTGTAACTCAAATGTGGGATACACACAATAAACAGGTAGAATAGAAGAGGTTGCGCCCACAAATCAACATGATTTATCACAGTCCATAACTTCAGTTCTTGATATGCACCACAGTGAGATCACACAAAATGAAGAAGTGCCCGACACCATATAAATTGCCTGCTTACCAAATAGCAGGTAATATAAAGCAATCGGCTGTAACCCAGCCGTGGCCTTGACTGCAGGAACGGCTGCTGAACACACACAGGAGGCCTGGTATCGGATATAATATTGGCAACCTCCTGAGCGTCTCACTGGGTCGTGGCCATACAGGGATGTACTCCAGATAGGCTCAATGGAAAGAGAAACTGACCATAGTGTAATACAGTCTACTAGGTTTATTAACCACTTGACGACCGCCTCACGCCGAGTTACGTCGGCAAGGTGGCACGGACAGGCAAAATCACGTATATATACGTGATTTGCCTTCCGCGGGTGGGGGGTCCGATCGGACCCCCCCCGGTGCCCGAGGCGGTCGTCTTTGGTCCCACGGTGATCGGAGATGAGGGGGAGGCCATCCGTTCGTGGCCCCCCCTCGCGATCGCCGCCGGCCAATCAGATAACTTCCTTTGCTGCTGTATGCTAAACAGCAGCAAAGGAAATGATGTCATCTCTCCTCGGCTCGGTATTCCGTTGCAGCGCCGAGGAGAGAAGACATCACTGTGAGTGCACCAACACTACACAACACAGTAGAACATGCCAGGCACACAAAACACCCCGATCCCCCCCCCGATCGCCCCCCCGATCCCCCCCCAATCACCCCCCCCCCGTCACAAACTGACACCAGCAGTTTTTTTTTTTTCTGATTACTGTATTGGTGTCAGTTTGTGACAGTTACAGTGTTAGGGCAGTTAGGGTTAGCCCCCTTTAGGTCTAGGATACCCCCCTAACCCCCCCTAATAAAGTTTTAACCCCTTGATCACCCCCCGTCACCAGTGTCGCTAAGCAATCATTTTTCTGATCGCTGTATTAGTGTCGCTGGTGATGCTAGTTAGTGAGGTAAATATTTAGGTTCGCCGTCAGCGTTTTATAGCGACAGGGACCCCCATATACTACCGAATAAATGTTTTAACCCCTTGATGGCCCCCTAGTTAACCCTTTCACCACTGATCACCGTATAACTGTTACGGGTGACGCTGGTTAGTATGTTTATTTTTTATATTGTCAGGGCACCCGCCGTTTATTACCGAATAAAGGTTTAGCCCCCTGATCGCCCGGCGGTGATATGCGTCGCCCCAGGCAGCGTCAGATTAGCGCCAGTACCGCTAACACCCACGCACGCGGCATACGCCTCCCTTAGTGGTATAGTATCTGATCGGATCAATATCTGATCCGTTCAGATCTATACTAGCGTCCCCAGCAGTTTAGGGTTCCCAAAAACGCAGTGTTAGCGGGATCAGCCCAGATACCTGCTAGCACCTGCGTTTTGCCCCTCCGCCCGGCCCAGCCCAGCCCACCCAAGTGCAGTATCGATCGATCACTGTCACTTACAAAACACTAAACGCATAACTGCAGCGTTCGCAGAGTCAGGCCTGATCCCTGCGATCGCTAATATTTTTTTGGTAGCATTTTGGTGAACTGGCAAGCACCATCCCCAGGCAGCGTCAGATTAGCGCCAGTAGCGCTAACACCCACGCATGCACCGTACACCTCCCTTAGTGGTATAGTATCTGATCGGATCAATATCTGATCCGATCAGATCTATACTAGCGTCCCCAGCAGTTTAGGGTTCCCAAAAACGCAGTGTTAGCGGGATCAGCCCAGATAGCTGCTAGCACCTGCGTTTTGCCCCTCCGCCCGGCCCAGCCCAGCCCACCCAAGTGCAGTATCGATCGATCACTGACACTTACAAAACACTAAATGCATAACTGCAGCGTTCGCAGAGTCAGGCCTGATCCCTGCGATCGCTAACAGTTTTTTTGGTAGTATTTTGGTGAACTGGCAAGCACCAGCCCCAAGCAGCGTCAGATTAGCGCCAGTACTGCTAACACCCACGCACGCAGCATACGCCTCCCTTAGTGGTATAGTATCTGAACGGATCAATATCTGATCCGATCAGATCTATACTAGCGTCCCCAGCAGTTTAGGGTTCCCAAAAACACAGTGTTAGCGGGATCAGCCCAGATACCTGCTAGCACCTGCATTTTGCCCCTCCGCCCGGCCCAGCTCAGCTCACCCAAGTGCAGTATCGATCGATCACTGTCACTTACAAAACACTAAACGCATAACTGCAGTGTTCGCAGAGTCAGGCCTGATCCCTGCGATCGCTAACAGTTTTTTTGGTAGCTTTTTATTGAACTGGCAAGCACCAGCGGCCTAGTACACCCCGGTCGTAGTCAAACCAGCACTGCAGTAACACTTGGTGACGTGGCGAGTCCCATAAGTGCAGTTCAAGCTGGTGAGGTGGCAAGCACAAGTAGTGTCCCGCTGCCACCAAGAAGACAAACACAGGCCCGTCGTGCCCATAGTGCCCTTCCTGCTGCATTCGCCAATCCTAATTGGGAACCCACCACTTCTGCAGCGCCCGTACTTCCCCCATTCACATCCCCAACCAAATGCAGTCGGCTGCATGAGAGGCATTTTTATGTCCTCCCGAGTACCCCTACCCAACGCCCCCCAAAAAAGATGTTGTGTCTGCAGCAAGCGCGGAAATAGGCGTGACACCTGCTATTATTGTCCCTCCTGTCCTGACAATCCTGGTCTTTGCATTGGTGAATGTTTTGAACGCTACCATTCATTAGTTGAGTATTAGCGTAGGGTACAGCATTGCACAGACTAGGCACACTTTCACAGGGTCTCCCAAGATGCCATCGCATTTTGAGAGACTCGAACCTGGAACCGGTTACCGTTATAAAAGTTAGTTACAAAAAAAGTGTAAAAAAAAAAAAAAAAATATATAAAATAAAAAAAAATAGTTGTCGTTTTATTGTTCTCTCTCTCTCTCTATTCTCTCTCTCTTGTTCTGCTCTTTTTTACTGTATTCTATTCTGCAATGTTTTATTGTTATTATGTTTTATCATATTTGCTTTTCAGGTATGCAATTTTTTATACTTTACCGTTTACTGTGCTTTATTGTTAACCATTTTTTTGTCTTCAGGTACGCCATTCACGACTTTGAACGGTTATACCAGAATGATGCCTGCAGGTTTAGGTATCATCTTGGTATCATTCTTTTCAGCAAGCGGTCGGCTTTCATGTAAAAGCAATCCTAGCGGCTAATTAGCCTCTAGACTGCTTTTACAAGCCGTGGGAGGGAATGCCCCCCCCCCACCGTCTTCCGTGTTTTTCTCTGGCTCTCCTGTCTCAACAGGGAACCTGAGAATGCAGCCGGTGATTCAGCCAGCTGACCATAGAGCTGATCAGAGACCAGAGTGGCTCCAAACATCTTTATGGCCTAAGAAACCGGAAGCTACGAGCATTTTATGACTTAGATTTCGCCAGATGTAAATAGCGCCATTGGGAAATTGGGGAAGCATTTTATCACACCGATCTTGGTGTCATCAGATGCTTTGAGGGCAGAGGAGAGATCTAGGGTCTAATAGACCCCAATTTTTTCAAAAAAGAGTACCTGTCACTACCTATTGCTATCATAGGGGATATTTACATTCCCCGAGATAACAATAAAAATGATTTAAAAAAAAAATGAAAGGAACAGTTTAAAAATAAGATAAAAAAGCAAAAAAATAATAAAGAAAAAAAAAAAAAGCACCCCTGTCGCCCCCTGCTCTCGCGCTAAGGCGAACGCAAGTGGCGGTCTGTCGTCAAACGTAAACAGCAATTGCACCATGCATGTGAGGTATCGCCGCGAAGGTCAGATCGAGGGCAGTAATTTTTGCAGTAGACCTCCTCTGTAAATCTAAAGTGGTAACCTGTAAAGGCTTTTAAAGGCTTTTAAAAATGTATTTATTTTGTTGCCACTGCACGTTTGTGCGCAATTTTAAAGCATGTCATGTTTGGTATCCATGTACTCGGCCTAAGATCATCTTTTTTATTTCATCAAACATTTGGGCAATATAGTGTGTTTTAGTGCATTACAATTTAAAAAAGTGTGTTTTTTCCCCAAAAAATGCGTTTGAAAAATCGCTGCGCAAATACTGTGTGAAAAAAAAAAAATGAAACACCTACCATTTAAATCTGTAGGGCATTTGCTTTAAAAAAATATATGTTTGGGGGTTCAAAGTAATTTTTTTGGAAAAAAAAATATCTTTTTCATGTAAACAAAAAGTGTCAGAAAGGGCTTTGTCTTCAAGTGGTTAGAAGAGTGAGTGATGTGTGACATAAGCTTCTAAATGTTGTGCATAAAATGCCAGGACAGTTCAAAACCCCCCCAAATGACCCCATTTTGGAAAGTAGACACCCCAAGCTATTTGCTGAGAGGCATGTCGAGTCCATGGAATATTTTATATTGCGACACAAGTTGCGGGAAAGAGACAAATTTTTTTTTTTTTTTTTTGCACAAAGTTGTCACTAAATGATATATTGCTCAAACATGCCATGGGAATATGTGAAATTACACCCCAAAATACATTCTGCTGCTTCTCCTGAGTACGGGGATACCACATGTGTGAGACTTTTTGGGAGCCTAGCCGCGTACGGGACCCTGAAAACCAAGCACCGCCTTCAGGCTTTCTAAGGGCGTGAATTTTTGATTTCACTCTTCACTGCCTATCACAGTTTCGGAGGCCATGGAAAGCCCAGGTGGCACAAACCCCCCCCAAATGACCCCATTTTGGAAAGTAGACACCCCAAGCTATTTGCTGAGAGGTATAGTGAGTATTTTGCAGACCTCACTTTTTGTCACAAAGTTTTGAAAATTGCCTTTCTTCATTTTCAAAAACAAATGAGAGCTGCAAAATACTCACCATGCCTCTCAGAAAATAGCTTGGGGTGTCTACTTTCCAAAATGGGGTCATTTGGGGGGGTTTTGTGCCACCTGGGCATTCCATGGCCTCCGAAACTGTGATAGGCAGTGAAGAGTGAAATCAAAAATTTTCACCCTTAGAAATCCTGAAGGCGGTGCTTGGTTTTCGGGGCCCCGTACGCGGCTAGGCTCCCAAAAAGTCCCACACATGTGGTATCCCCGTACTCAGGAGAAGCAGCTAAATGTATTTTGGGGTGTAATTCCACATATGCCCATGGCCTGTGTGAGCAATATATCATTTAGTGACAACTTTTTGTAAATATTTTTTTTTTTTTTTTGTCATTATTCAATCACTTGGGACAAAAAAAATAAATATTCAATGGGTTCAACATGCCTCTCAGCAATTTCCTTGGGGTGTCTACTTTCCAAAATGGGGTCATTTGGGGGGGGTTTGTACTGCCCTGCCATTTTAGCACCTCAAGAAATTACATAGGCAGTCATAAACTAAAAGCTGTGTAAATTACAGAAAATGTACCCTAGTTTGTAGACGCTATAACTTTTGCGCAAACCAATAAATATATGCTTATTGACATTTTTTTTACCAAAGACATGTGGCCGAATACATTTTGGCCTAAATGTATGACTAAAATTTAGTTTATTGGATTTTTTTTATAACAAAAAGTAGAAAATATCATTTTTTTTCAAAATTTTCGGTCTTTTTCCGTTTATAGCGCAAAAAATAAAAACTGCAGAGGTGATCAAATACCATCAAAAGAAAGCTCTATTTGTGGGAAGAAAAGGACGCAAATTTTGTTTGGGTACAGCATTGCATGACCGCGCAATTAGCAGTTAAAGTGACGCAGTGCCAAATTGGAAAAAGGCCTCTGGTCCTTAGGCAGCATAATGGTCCGGGGCTCAAGTGGTTAAAGAACAAAAAATAATGCACTTACATGAATAAATATAACTTCACATCAAAAACAAGTGCCAGCCGGCAACACAGGAGCCCGTCCTCCTCACATACAGCGTGGTGACATCAGTGCGTGCCCTCCCAGACGCGTTTCGTCATAGATGACGTTTTCAATGGGGGTCCTTTTAAGTTTAAAGGCCAGTAAATAATTAAATATAATGCTGCACTATCCAAGTACTATCATGTGACCACCACATAAACTAGGGTTAATGATACCTTTGATAGATAAAAGTTCATCAAAGCCATGTATATATACTGCAATCCTATGGGATTATACCTCGTGACAGCATGTGAAAACTGAGTATAAATCTATATAAAGTGCATCCACATTATATATGTAAACAGTATTTAAAGTGCTTGAATAGTACAGAACCAAAAATTGATATAGTGCATTAATGCGCCCTAAATAAAATGAAACATAAAGTCTATTCCAATTCAGTCCATTCTTCTGATTCTTATAAAAAATGATAAAACAACAAGTGCTCATGTCCACTCTTGTGCTCCCATTTGGTGTATGCGCTCACCTTATGCCGCATTCACGCGACCGATCTTTCGTGAAGATGTACGACGGGACTAGAAAAAGGAAGTTCAATAGCCAGTAGCCAATAGCTGCCCTTGCGTCGTTCTTGGTCAGTCGGACTAGCATACAGACGAGCAGTTTTCCGAATAGGAACTGACTCCGTCGGAAAGATTTGAAACATGTTCTATTTCTAGGTTCTGTCGAAAGAAAAGGTCCGATGAAGCCCACACACGATCGGAGTGTCCGACGGAATTGTTCCATAGGACCTTTTCTGCCAGAAACTCCGCTCGTGTGTATGCGGCATTAGAGCGTGTGACCTTGCAGCTAGGCTTGATCAGAACACGCTTTTAAACCACCTCTGGGTTCAATATCTGCACTCAGATCCTTGGCTGGTTGCTTGTGCATTTTTCCATATAGAATGCAACAGAGAAAACTGGATAGTGTGATACCGCTTCACATATTTATTAAAAAGTAACAATCTTCCCTTTAGTAGGGTACTCACATTTCATGGGTGCTACAGTGCACCACTCTACATATACTAGAAATCACGTATCTTCCTCAGGAGAAAGAAACGTCATTTCCTGGTATCGACACGCGTTGGGGAGGGGACAGAACGGTGTGTGAGACGGCAGAGCGTTCTCAGCAAAGGAAGGGACACATCAGCTCAGCCATTTTTATGATTTCTGGTATATATATATACCACTGTAGCACCCATGAAATGTGAATACCCTACTAAAGGGAAGATTGTTACTTTTTAATAAATATGTGAAACAATATCACACTATCTAGTTTCCTCTGTTGTATTTTATATGGAAAAATGCACAAGCAAGCAGCCAAGGATCTGAGTGCAGATATTGAACCCAGAGGTGGTTTAAAAGCGTGTTCTGACCAAGCTTAGCTGCGAGGTCACACGCTCCAAAGCCCGATAGGATTTTCCAACAGAAAATGTTCGATGGGAGCTTGCTGTTGGAAATTCCAACCGTGTGTAGGCTCCATTGGACATTTCCCATCGGAATTTGCGACACACAAAATTTGAGATCTGGATCTCAAATTTTCCAACAACAAAATCCGTTGTCGTAAAATTCCGATCGTGTGTACACAATTCCGACGCACAAAGTTCCACGCATGCGTGGAATCAAGCAGAAGAGCCGCACTGGCTATTGAGCTTCATTTTTCTCGGCTCATCGTAAGTGTTGTACGTCACCGCGTTCTTGACGTTCGGAATTTCCGACAACATTTGTGTGACCGTGTATGCAAGACAAGTTAGAGCCAACATCCGTCAGAAAAAAAACATGGATTTTGTTGTCGGAAAATCCTATCAACTGTACAGGGCATAAGGTGAGCGCATACACCAAAGGGGCACACAAGAGTGGACACGAGCACCTGTTGCTTTATCATTTTTAATAAGAATCAGAAGAATGGCACTTTAATGCACTATATCAATTTTTGGTTCCATATTACTCAAGCACTTTAAATACTGTTTACATATATAATGTGGATGCACTTTATATAGATTTATACTCAGTTTTCACATGCTGTCACGAGGTATAATCGCATAGGATTGCAGTATATATATATGTTTTTGATGAACTTTTATCTATCAAAGGTAACATTAACACTAATTTATGTGGTGGTCACATGATAGCGCAGCATTATATTTGATTATTTACTGGGTCGGCACGAGCATATGGGACATGGTCAGTGTTAGCAGCTGTCCAAAATATTAACTTGGATATTTATATGGTAGCTCGCAAGAATTTGTTTAATATTTAGAAAGTTTAAAGGCCAGTTGGGTGGTTGCCATTTGTTTGTACTGTTGGTAATAGGGGATGCACTAGATACTTTCACTGCTATTGTGCTATTGCTGGGTGTCCAGTTCATCTCTATACCTTTAGGCCGGGTTCACACCATTGCGAATTGGATGCAAAGAACCCGCATCCAATTCGCGAGAGCAGGAGATTTTGACCTGCTCTCTGTGGAGCCGATTCACATATCTACGAAGAAGGTCCGGTGCATTTTGCACAAAAACGCTACGTGTGTCTTTTGGTCCATTCCAGGTCTGAGTGCAACCCAAAATTTGGGCTGAAATTGGACCAGAAACAGTGAACCAGGATACACTGGACCCCTGCTGTGAGCTAGATGCGGTGATGGTGTGAACCAAGCCTTAAGGAGGAACGGGCTCCCTCCAGGCATGCCTGCCCTTAATCCAACCATTGTTATCCTCTATATTTGGTAGAGGATTAGTGGTGTTTTGCTAGAATAGCAGGGGGTGTGGTCACCTACACTTGGGCTCAGGGATACCTCCTCTGCTTGGGAGTGGATTCTGCTGACAAGAGAGGATGGGCTGAGACCTGAGTGGCAGGAAACCCCATGTGAGAGAAGTGACCAGTGGTTAATTTCTGTGGTCTTGAAGGCGGTCTCTCATAAAAAGGGGGGGGGTCACATGTCCTAGGGAGTCGAGGAGGGAGAAATCAGGAAAGCATGGAGTAGCTGGTGTGTTAGGGCGTTCCTCTGCTGGGAGGGGAACATGCCCTGCGGAGTGGAGGGATGGAGGAGCCATAAGGAGGAGGCAGTTCGGGAGAATTGAAGTGGCTGGAAAGCTCAAGAGTTCAGAGATCCTGGAGCTGGGTAGCCAAAGGTGACTCTGGGGGAAGCCAAGGGTGGGTTCCCTGGAGCAGAAGTTAACAAGTAATGCATGAGGAAATAGAACCTAGGCGGAAGAAGGAGACTGGAAAACAGCTTTCTGTGAGTAGAACATGGACTGTTGTTGGGAGAGTACAAAGGGAGTGCAAACCCAGTGAAGCTATTCAGAAATAAGGAAACACTTCTTGGGGTTAGTGATGGAAGCTGGACACTGCAAGTCACGGAAATAGGTGGTGAGGCCTATGACTTTGAGTTTCAACTTTCATGGCATTATTCAGAGTGATGTTTAGCTGCCCATATAAGAAGTGTACTTCAGAAGCAGGAAAGGACAGTTAACAGAGGGAGTTTAATTTACAAAGATACGGCTATGGATTGAAATCTCACATGCATTAAGAATGGGATTTATCAGTACATCTCATATTCTTCATTGACCTGTTCTACTAATCAGTTTCGAATAAAGCAACATAAAAATTCAGCATCTTGTCTGTTGTGAAATGGGAATTGCATGGGAAGAGGCAAAATGAACAAATCAGCAGCTCCGAAGGGAGTAGTGCGCTACATATATATGTACTCCAACTCTCAAAATGTATGGAGTTTGAATTGCAGTATACTGGGGTGCTGTGACATGGCTGCTGCAGATTACACATATATTTACAATTGTGTGCAAAATAAACCCCTGGTTTTTAATGTGAACTGTTAGACAGGGTTTGTTGCAGGCTTGCTGGTAAGTGAGTTAGAAATTTTTGTTTTTTGTTTTTTTGACATAACCATTTTTCATCTTCTCTCCATACTCATCTCTATAGCCCTTCCTCATCTCATCCCTATTATTCATCTCTCCCCCTCCTTCTCATCTCCATAACCCATTTTCATCTCCATAACCTCTCCTCATCTCCTCCCCTACCCTCATCTCTTCCCCCCATCTTCATCTCCTTCCCCCTCCTCATCTCGATAACCCCTTTCCCTTCTCATAATATTTTACTTTTTGAGATGTATGTCTTAATATGACTGCGTTGCGGAATTTATTGCCTTGTTTGTGAGAGACAAGTGGGTGGGACAAGGGAACAATTTGAAAAACGTTGGGAAGTACCATCGCTTGGGAGTGAAGTTATCGACCAGCACTGATTTTGCAGTGAAAAACACGAGAGAGAAACACACTCCTCAGCTTGACCCTGATTGAGTCAATAGGCAAAACCACCACTCTGCGATCTCAAATGGGGTAAAACTTTGTTAGTAAGTTTTACCCAAAATTACGAGAGTTTTCAAGTTCGGGACAAATGTGACACTGGATCATAATTTGGGCAGAATGAGTGTTGGACATCGGGAGAGTATAGGACCTTCCTTCCTTACATGTCTTGCACCCAGTACAGTAGTAAAGTCCACTGCTAACCAGTGGGTTTTTTCTGTGTCCCTAATCCTTCGACCAGACTACCTACAAGTGATTTCCCTTTTCCTGCACCTTTCAGCCTGTGGATCCATACACACCACCTCCTGTGAGCCCGTCACTGCTGTACACTCAGCAAAAAGAGAGGGGACTTATTTTTTTTTAGGACAAGTGCAGTTTATCATTCATTACATGGAGAGCTTCCTGCCCTCCACCATGAACGTATGCACCCACTGCTTGATACCAAAATACCCCTAGAACCCCAGAGCTCCTTGATCTCTGGGATCTGTGAACAACCACACTGACAATTCTGGTCCATATCCAGGACAATCTATGTATTGGCAGTATTGTATTGTATGTATGTAGGTGACTCAGCCTTAGCTCTGTGTTATTTTCTATAAGCTTGTGTACAGGGTGGGTGTTAATCTCCCTCCACTCAGCTTTCAGATAACAGAGAACTCTGTGCTCTAGCTCTGTAGTGTGTGTGAGACGTCAGATCCCCACCCCCTGCTTCCAGAGCTGAGAAAAAAAATAATTTGATCTGTGTTTTTATAGAATGATCTACAGAAAAAAAATGGATACAGATGAACAGGTACAACTTATGTATGATGCTTTGTTTACTCTCGGAAGTGACTATATGTAAGAGTTTACAACCACTTTAACTACCTTGTAACACCATTTAAGTAATTTTAGATCTTGTGTGCATCCATTATTTTCTAAGTTGCTCAATGCAATTCAACATACAGTATGCAGTATAATGCCCCGTACACACGGTTGGACTTTGTTCGGACATTCCGACAACAAAATCCTAGGATTTTTTCAGACGGATGTTGGCTCAAACTTGTCTTGCATACACACGGTCACACAAAGTTGTCGGAAAATCCAATCATTCTGAACGCGGTGACGTAAAACACGTACGTCGGGACTATAAACGGGGCAGTGGCCAATAGCTTTCATCTCTTTATTTATTCTGAACATGCGTGGCACTTTGTCCGTCGGATTTGTGTACACACGATCGGAAATTCCGACAACGGATTTTGTTGTCGGAAAATTTTATATCCTGCTCTCAAACTTTGTGTGTCGGAAAATCCGATGGAAAATGTGTGATGGAGCCTACACACGGTCGGAATTTCCGACAACGAGATCCTATCACACATTTTCCATCGGAAAATCCGACCGTGTGTACGGGGCATTAGAGTATTCTAGAAATAACTGAAAATTCAGTAAAATTAATAAGTCATAGTATTTTTTTTTTAACCTTTACATTTTTATTAGGTTTTGACAGAATAATTTCCATCAAAAGAATATTACAATTATTTGGTATTGCTTATCATATTGCATAGATCATACTACAACAAACATTTAAAGAACTAATAATAAGAAGTTACAAGGGTAACATACAATAGCTGAATTTTGATAACTTACCCCCGCTCACCCCGAGTGGGATCTAACTGTAAGCGGGACCTGGTTATCAAGTATTTAAATTAATAGGGATGAGAAGAAGGATCTGTAGGGTATTTTCAAAATCTTGGTATATCATATAAAGCTATTCTTTAGGTAGTTAGAGGCTCTAGGGCTGTTTAACCATGCTTGGCATTTTTTTTCTTCTTCTTCTTCTTCTTCTTCTTATTATTATTATTAATAGAAATTTTTTCTATATGCTAAAAATAGGTTGTACTGAGATTGAGTGTTCAGTCTAGTGATAACGTTCGACAGGTTGGGAGATTCTGTACATTTCCACATGCTGGCAATGGTAAGTCTTGCAGCTATAAGGATATGTGCTACTATTGTTCTAAAACAAAGTGGGTATACAGTATATCCAGATTTATTCCTAATAATGCCATTGCAGGTGATAGTTCTATCAGGTTACCTGTAAAGCCGCGTACACACGAGCGGAATGTCCGACAGAAAAAGTCAGACGGAAGCTTTTCATCGTCTATTCTGATCGTGTGTAGGCCTCATCGGACTTATTTTTTCGAAAATTCTGAAGGACCTTAAAAATGGAACATGTTCTAAATATTTCCGACAGAGCCTGTTCCTATGGGGAAAACCGCTCGTCTGTTCCGACGGACCAAAAACAACGCATGCTCTGAAGCAAGTACGAGACGGAAGCTATTGGCTACTGGCTATTGAACTTCCTTTTTCTAGTCCCATCGTAAGTGTTGTACGTCACCGCGTTCTGGACGGTCCGACTTTGGTCGGACTTTGGCTTGACCACGTGTAGGCATGACCGCTTGAATGGAATTCCGTCGGAGAAACCTTCTGAGTTTATTCCGACGGCAAAACCGGTCGTGTATACGCGGCATTAGGTCTGCTATAAAGGAGGAAACAGATTTTCCCAAACATGTATAAGTTCTTGCATGTCCAAAGAGTGTGTTGAAGGTTTCCTACTAGTTCATTACACCTCCAGCAAATAAGGGAGGTGGAAGGATATATTTCGTACAATCCATAAGGTGTCAGGTACCATCTGTTTAGAATTTTCTGTGAATTATCCTAATGTTTAATACATGAGGATGCTTTACTAGTAATTGATAGTGCTTTCTGCCAGTGCTCCCATGGAAAGTTTTGTAAAAGATCCTTTTCCCATTTTAACATGTTGGGGTTTTTGGCAATTGGAGAGGAAGAGGAAAGAAGGTTGTAGAACAATGTAATTCCTTTATTTATTTATTTTTTTGAGAATTGTGGTATGTGAAGTATCGCCACATTTCTGTGGGAATATTAATATTGTCATTAAAATGTATAACTTTTTGTGCTCAAAAGTTTGCATACCCTGGCAGAAATTGTGAAATTTCGGCATTAATATTGAAAATATGACTGATCATGCCAAAAAACTGTCTTTTATTTAACCACCTCTATACCGGGCACTTACACCCCCTTCCTGCCCAGGCCATTTTTCAGCTTTCAGCGCTGTCATACTTTGAATGACAATTGCGCGGTCATGCTACACTGTAACCATGTTGAATTTGCATAATTTCATTCACACAAAAAGAGCTTTCTTTTGGTGGTATTTAATTACTCCTTGGTTTTTTATGTTTTCCTAAAAAAAAAAAAAAAGTCCAAAAATTTTGAAAAAAAAAGTATTTCTTAGTTTCTGTCAGTAAATTTTGAAAAATAAATATTTTTTCTCCTTCACTGATGGTCGTTGATGAGGCAGCACTTATGGGCACTGATGAGGTGGCACTTATGGGCACTGATGAGGCGGCACTTATGGGCACAGATTAGGTGGCACTGATGAGGAGGCACGAATATGCTGCACTTATGGTCACTGAAAGGTGGCACTGATATGTGGCACTGATGAGCACTGATTGGCAGCACTGATGGGTGGCACTGGTGGGCACTGGGCACAGATAGGCAGCACTGGTGGGCACAGATAGGCGGCATGGATAGGCAGCACTGATGGGCACTGGTGGGCATTGATGGGTGGCATTGATGGGCAGCAGTGATGATCTTTATTGGGCACCAGTGATGGGCATTGATGGGCAGCACTGATAGCCAGCACTGACTGGCATCACTGCCAGTCCACTGATTGCTGGCTCTTGTGGGCACTGATTGCTGGCACTTGTGGGCACAGATTGGTGCCAATTCTGGGCACTGGTTGGCACTGATTGCTGGCAGTGGCATTTCTGGCACTTAATTGTATTTAGGGCACTGATAATCAGTGCCCTGATTCCATCCCTAGATGTCCTCTGTGAGGAGATGCCGCTGATTGGCTCCCCTTTCCTCACACTCTGTCAGTGTGAGGTGAGGAGTGCCGATTAGCGGCATCTCCATGTTTAGATGTGACCGGCTGTGATTGGACACAGCCGATCACATGGTTAAATCACAATTACCTGTAATGTCTGTGTATAAATAGTCAATTAGTTTGTTAGCTCTTACATGGATGCACTAAGCAGGCTAAGCACTGAGCCATGAGGAGGTAGTAAAGAACAGTCAAAAGACCTGCATAACAAGGTAATTAATTATTACAAAGATGGAAAAGGATATAAAAAGATAACCAAAGCCTTGAATATGCCAGTCAGTACTGTTCAATCACTTAATAAGCAGTGGAAAATGTTCCACAAAAGTTCCACAAAAAAGCCTGGTTACAATATGCCCAACAACACCTTGACATGCCTCATTGGCTTTTTTGTGGCATTGGCGCAGTAAAGGCTTCCTTCTGGTAGCTCAACCATGCAGCTCTGATTTGTTCAAGTATCGTTGAATTGTGCTCCTTAAAAACAACCACACCGTCTTTTTGGAGAGCAGCCTGTATATCTCCCGCAGTTACCTGTGGGTTTTTCTTTGTATCCTGAGCAATTCTTCCACCAGTTGTCTACCTGACCTTGGCTTGGTATCAAAAAAGTCCCTAATTTTCCACTTCTTAATAAGTGATTAAACAGTACTGAGTGTCATATTGGATATCCTTTTTTATCCTTTTCCATCTTTGTAAAGTTTCATTACCCTGTTACGCAGGTCTTTTGACTGTTCTTTTCAACCTCTTTATGGCTCAGTGTCTAGCCTGCTTAGTGCGTCCATGTGAGAACTAACAAACTCATTGACTATTTATACACAGACACTAATTGTGATTTAAAAAGCCACAAATGTGGGAAATTAACCTTTAATTGCCATTTTAACCTGTGTGTGCCACCTTCTGTGTCTGTACCAAGGCCAAACATTCCAGGGTATGTAAACTTTTTATCAGGGCCATTTGGGTAATTTCTGTTATCATTATGATTTAAAAAGGATCCAAAAAACAATGTGATAATAAATGGCTTCATGTGATTGCTATCCTTAAATAAAAAATGTTTTTTTGGCATGATCAGTCATATTTTCAACATTAATGCCAAAATGTCACAATTTCTGCCAGGGTATGCAAACTCTTGAGCACAACTGTATATCTTTGGTAACCTTGTTAGGTGGCCATACTCATGTTTTTAACTTTTTGACTGTATATCAATAAAAATGTTCTTTTATATTTCAATTCATACATTTGTACATTTGTGGTTGTAAAAGTGCCAAAAATAGTCCCATCTGGGGGATTGTATATTCTTTAGTTTATTATTCATTTCAGTTCACTTTTTTTTCCTATAAATGCTTTATTGAAAACACACAAATTGCAGTTTACAGAGAAAGAAAAAATAGTTCAATTGGACTTTCTTTTGTTGTAATCAAATATGTAATATTTATAACAGCATACGTGTTACAAAAACAAAGAGGTTCAACCTTAGGGATGGGCCGAATGGACCCCTGTTCGGTTCGCACCAGAACTTTCGAACACCGGGAAAGTTCAGACCCGAATAACAAACCCCATTAAAGTCAATGGGACCTGAATGCCAAAAATCAAAAGTGTCCATTTTGAAGGCTTATATGCAAGTAATTGGGCATACAATGGTTATAGGGGTCCGGGTCCTGCCCTGGGGGACATGTATCAATAAAAAAAGTTTCTGAAAAACATCATTATTAAATGAGCAGTGATTTTTTGATTTTTAAAGTGAAAGCATAAAAATGAAACATTCCTTCCAATATAGTGCCTGGGGGGTTCCCTTAGTCTATCTGTAAAGTGGCAGATCTGTACCATGTCTAGAATCTACTGCAGAAATAATTGCATTTATAAAGCCAAAAAAAAAGACATTTTCCCTGCAAGCTGCCTTTATTTTGCTCAGCAACAGCTGGGGAGCCAGTGTTTATGATGATGCCACAATGTAGTGCACTGGGAACAAGATTAGAGATTTTTTGGATACACTCTGGTGTCACTTTGACTTTGGATTGAAGTAACGGGTGCATAAAAATTGGTCTTTGGGTGTCGGTGGTGCCTTCCCACCGTAATTCTATAGAGGTACTCTTGATGAAAGCAAGATTTGGCCTTGTTGTAAAAAATTGCAATGAAATGCACCTGTCAAACAGGTGCAGAAAATGAAACTTTGGGTGTGGGGGGCGCCTTCCCACCATAACCTTATAGAGGTACTCTTGATGTAAGCAAGAATTGGCCTTGCTGTAAAAAATTGCAATGATATGCACCTGCAAAACAGGTGCTGAAAAAAGTGGTCTTTGGGTGTTAATTGTGCCTATGAAACCTATACCAAAAACATTCTTCCAGATGAAATGATTGAACACCCTCAAAGCTAGGCAGCCTCAAAGTCCTGCAGAGATTCCACATCCCAAAAAGACTTAATCAGTGATATCGGCATCAGGGGCTTCATAACTGGTAATCCAGGACTGATTCATTTTTATAAAAGTCAAACGGTCCACGGAGTCTTTGGACAGACACGTTCTATTATCAGTAACGAAACCTCCTGTAGCACTGAATGCCCGTTCTGAAAGCATGCTGGATACAGGGCAGCCCAACAACTCAATAGCATACTGGGCAAGTTCTAGCCAGTGGTCTATTCTCATGACCCTGTAAGTCAGTGGATCGTCAGCTGGAAAGCTCTCCATCTCTGTTTTGGCCCCGAGGTAATCATCCACCATGTGTTGCAGATGCTGCCGATGGGATGTGGAAGATGACAGCCCTGCGTGGCGAGGACTAAAAACATTCTGAAATGCCTCACTTAGGCAGACGCCTTCTCCAACGCTCCTCTCTTGACCAACAGAAGACTCAAAACAACGTTTTCCACCACACTGTAACCTACTGGAGTCAGGAAAAATGTTCAATAAAATCCTCTTTAATGTGTCCTCAGGAGAGTTTATCTTCTGCACTCTCTGTGGGGATGGGATGAGTTCTGAGACCTTCCCCTTATAACGGTGGTCAAGGTGAGTTGCCAACCAATAATCATCCTTCTCCTTATTCTTGGGTCCTTTCGCAGGCTTTGAAGCATGAGGTTTGCCTATGCACCTCAAATTTGCCGAGGCTTGAGAAGCAGACTCCTCTGGGTCACTCAAGATTACAGCATCTGGAACTTCCTTCTCCCAGCCACGTACTACTCCCAAAGTTCCTGGGGTTGGAAAGCCATCGCTAACAGATTGAAGCATTGAAGCAAGGATCTTTGAAGCTTATGAAAGTGCCAGAATCCTCCTCCTCATCCTCCTCCCCTCTCTTGTTCTGTGACATAGGAAAGATGGTGTCTGGATAAAGTGGGCCTTGAGAGGAAAAGAAGTTCTCCTCTTCCTCCTGCTGCTCTGCCTCTAGTGCCCTGTCCATAATGCCACGCAGAGTCTGCTCCAGCAGGAACATAATAGGTATTGTGTCATTGATGCATGCACTGTCACTGTTCACCATCCTTGTGGCATCCTCAAATGGTGACAATACAGTGCATGCATCGTTAATGATCATCCATTGGTGTGGGGAAAAAAAGCCGAGGTGGCCTGAGCCTGCCGTACTGGCACAGATACTTATTGACGGCCCTCTGCTGCATGTAGAGCTGCTGCAGCATTCCCAAAGTTGAGTTCCACCTGGTGGGCATGTCACAAATCAGGCGGTTTACGGGCAGGTGGAATTCCCGCTAAATTTCAGCCAACCCAGCACTGGCTGTGTATGACTGCCTGAAATGGCTACAGACTCTTATAGCCTGTTATAGTACATCTTGCAACCCTGGGTACGTACATAGGAAACGCTGCACCACCAAATTGAGGACATGTGCCAGGCATGGCACATGTGTCAACTTTCCCTGTCTAAGGGTGGACAGGAGGTTTGAGCCATTATCAGACACTACCTTTCCTAGCTCTAGCTGATGTGGTGTGAACCACCTCTGGGGCTGTCCCTGAAGAGGTGCAAGAATCTCTGCTCCGGTGTGGTTCCTGTCCCCTAAACACACTAGCTGAAGCACTGCATGGCACCTTTTAGCCTGGCTCTGGGAATAGCCCTTTGAACACTTAGGGGGTACCTGATGTTCATAGGATAATTCTGCAGAGGAGGGCATGGAGGTGGCAGAGGAGGAGGGGGTAGAGCTCACAGGTCTGGCATCATCACCACCAGCTGTATGGAGACGTGGGGGCACAACAAGCTGCAGCACCGAGCCCTGTCCTGCATTCTTTCGAGTTGCAAGCAGCGTTACCCAGTGTGCTGTGAACTAAATATATCATCCCTGCCCATGCTTGCTGGACCACGTGTCAGCAGTAAGGTGGATTTTATGGCTGACTGCCGTGCCCAAGGATGCCAGAACATTCCCTTCCACATGATGGTAGAGAGATGGAATGGCCTTGCGTGAAAATTAGTAGCGACTGGGAAACTGCCATTGTGGTACAGCACATTGTGCGAATTCTTGGAAGGTGGCAGAATCCACCAGGCTGAAAGGCAGAAGTTGGAGAGCCAACAGCTTTGACAAGATTGCAATCAGACGCTGGGCATGTGGCAGGGACTGTATTTTTTTTTCCGCTGCAGCAGATGGGGCATAGAAATTTGCCATCTACAGTCTACAGCTGGTGGTGTGCTGCTGTCAGATGTGCTGCTAGGACCTGGGACACCCTGTGCTATACCATCATCCCTGTCAGTGGAGGCTGCTGAAAGGTAATGACTTGGTATCCCAGGGGCAGACTGAAGTGGGTAAGGAGGCTTTTGTGTGGCTTTTAGGTCCTCTTGCTGACAGGCTGAGTGGTTGGATGTTAAATGCCTTGTTAGGCATGTGGTACCCAAATGGTTGGTGTTTTTGCCATGTTTGATGTGCCTAAGCCCCAGTTTGCAGATAGCAACAGTGCAATCTGCTACAGATGTGCTGAAAAAGGCCCAGACAGATGAGCTTTGGGGAGTGGGCCGGGAGATAACAGCTGCCGAATGTGATGGAATAGGGTGACTGCTCTTTCTTGGTGTCGGCCTCCTTGGGGTTGTGCCACCTCACCTTTAGTTTCCTCCTCTGCTCTGGCACCAAAGTCGCATCAATGACCTCATCATCATCATATTCATCTCCATCTCCTTCTCCATCTCCTCCATCTCCTCCATCTTCATCATTGCCACTGAAGACAACTTGGCAATACGCTGCGGCTTGGGGAACATGAATGCCAATTTGTCTACCAGTGTTCCTCCCTCTCTCTAGGCTCATGTTCTTGTCATCATCAACCTCAGAACCAACATCTGAATCCAGTAATGGCTGGGCATCGTCAAGGAGCAAGTGAGTGATGCTATGGTCAAATAAGTCAGCTGATTCCTCAATGGCTAATGTTGGAGCTATGGAAGGAAAAGATGTGGGCAAGGAGGCAGGTTTATCCACTCTGGCAACTGCAGGGAACTGCCCACTTGTCTCTACTTGCATGACAGAGGATGAGGAGGATGAGGAAGGTTTAGTAAGCCAGTCCACCACCTCCTCTGCATGTTGTGGCTGGATAGCACTGGCAAACTCACTAAACAGAGGAAATGATGCCCTGCCTGAGGACTGACCACCAGGTCCACCTTTCCCTGTGGACACATTTGTTGCTGGGCCCCCTTACAGTGCCAAGGGAACGTCTGCCTCTCCTTGTCTTCTCAGACATTATTGGGAGGGAGGGGGCGGTGCTTATAAACAAATGTAAATAAGAGGTTGAAATCTGTATGTAGATGCACTTTAATCAATGTAAAGAGGTGTTTGGTGCACTTTAATTTGAGTACTCACACTACACAGTCACACTCCATGGATACACTATAATATACTGCAATATAATGCGCCAAGCATACAGTGACGCACAGAACTATATGGTGTTAAACAGGCAGTAAGGCACACAAAATTATACAGCATTAAACTGGCAGTAACGCACACAAAACTATATTGCGTGAAACTGGCAGTAACGCATACAGAACTATATGGTATTAAACTGGCAGTAACGCATGTAAAACTATATGGCATTAAACTGGCAGTAACGCACTCAAAACTATATGGCATTAAACTGGCAGTAACGCACGCAAAACTATATGGCATTAAACTGGCAGTAACGCACGCAAAACGATATGGCATTAAGCTGGCAGTAACACATGCAAAACTATATGGCGTTAAACTGGCAGTAAGGCACACAGAAGTAAATGGTGTTAAACTGGCAGTAAAGCACACAGAAGTAAATGGCGTTAAACTGGCAGTAACGCAATCAAATAGGCAGTGTTCAACCGCCACTACACTGACGCTATCTGAACTGTCCCTACTCTAGCTATACACTAATGTCAAGATTACTGACACGGTCTCACTACACTACACTGAAACTATATGAGCTGTCCCTACTCTACACTAATGTAAATGTAAAGAGGTGTTTGGTGCACTTTAATTTGAGTACTCACACTACACAAACACACTCCACGGATACACTATAATGTACTGCAATATAATGCGCCAAGCGTACAGTGATGTACAGAACTATATGGTGTTAAACTGGCAGTAACGCACACAAAATTATACAGCATTAAACTGGCAGTAACGCACACAAAACTATATTGCGTTAAACTGGCAGTAACGCACACAGGACTATATGGCAATAAACTATCAGTAACGCACGTAAAACTATATGGCATTAAACTGGCAGTAACGCACTCAAAACTATATGGCATTAAACTGGCAGTAATGCACGCAAAATGATATGGCGTTAAACTGGCAGTAACTCACATAAATGATAATTGGCGTTAAAATGGCAGTAATGCACACAAAACGATATGGCGTTAAACTGGCAGTAACGCATGCAAAACTATATGGCGTTAAACTAGCAGTAACGCACACAGAAGTAAATGGTGTTAAACTGGTAGTAAAGCACATAGAAGTAAATAGCGTTAAACTGGCAGTAACGCAATCAAATAGACGGTGTTTAACTGCCACTACACTGACGCTATCTGAACTGTCCCTACTCTAGCTATACACTAATGTCAAGATTACTGACACGGTCTCACTACACTACACTGAAACTATATGAGCTGTCCCTACTCCACACTAATGTATGTATGAATGACACGGTCTCACTACACTACAGTGAAACTATCTGAGCTGTCCCTACTCTAGCTGCACATTATGCAAAGCTGAATGATGGTCCTCCTCACTACACTCACACTATCCCTAGACTGACACTAAACTAATATTCTACACTGACAATTGAAGCAAAATAGCACAGTATAGCACACTAACTAACTGATAGCACTGAACAGAGCCCTGTTCTATCTCTCTCCATGCCGAAAACACACTGAAAATGGCTGCCATTGAAAGAATACTTTTATACTGTGGGGTGGAAATGAGCCATGATTGGATAAAGTCATGTTGACAGTGTCCAATCATGACTCTGACAGTGCTCTGTGCCCTGATTGGCTGAAGCTTTCACTGCTTCAGCCACTCGGGGCTTGCAATGCACTGTTTAGTGCCGCAATGCATTGTGGTCGGTTCAGGGCGCCGAATAAACGGTCGAACAACCCGTTTGTTCGGCTGCTCACCGAACAAACGAACAAAGAAAGTTCGGCCTGAACCGACGCTCGGGTCGAACCGTTCGCCCATCCCTATTCAACATTTCTCGATTGCCATAAATTTCTGCAAGAAGAACTTCTAACTTGACTTTCGGTCATACTGAGTTAGAAGCTCCCGTTTACTTTTTAATGTATCATATAATTTCATTTCTAGGTTGAGGGGTCCCCAAACTTGAAGTGCCTTGGGCCCCTCCAAAGTCTAAATCTGGCACTGGAGGAGAGACAAAGAAATTATTGTTCCTGCTTGCAGAAGACTGATAACATAATTCTCCCAGATTGAACCTCTCGGCCTAGATACCACCACTTGACTGAAATCCAAGAATTGCCTTTTAATGATAAAAGTTGCAGCTTTTTTGCACAATTATACTGTTGTCGTATATTGAGAAATGTCAAGAATAAATTCATGCAGACTAGTAAAGTTATTGATAGGTCTACATTATGTCCTGCATCATTAGATACACTCTACTGAGAGTTGCATCTGTTCAGTTAAACTTTTCCTCTACTACTTTATTTATGAGTTGCAAATGCCCTCTATGTATGATTGCAATTATCGTTTCAACTCCATAGGCCTGAGTAAAATTGCCATCATGAACTATACAATTTTGTATTATATCCGCATAATACAGTGATTTCAGAATGTCTTTAATTATGTATTCTCTGCATGTGAAGTCATCTTTGAAACAATGCAAAATCCACACGTAAGTAATGCTTGTTTACAGATTTGATTTTTGAATGAATTTTCAAGTATTTAATTGCAGAGCAAAAAACCATTTGGAATGTGCATTCAGCTATTTTTCACATGATTAGGCAGGTTATTATCGGAAGATTGAAATGTTATCATGCGTTACTTTAAGTAGCAAACAGAAGTGACTTTGATAATAATGACCCTCTCTTGATCAATTTGGCTCATAGCTTAAACTGAAGGCAATGTCCAAAAAAATAATAATGGGATCCAAATATGCAAATTGACTATCTTTGCTTCTCTCTCAGTGGCTTGGAATATTAGGTTTCTCTTATTAGAGGAGTATATTTTGTAAATAAAGGAAGTTTCTGAGAAAAACAATACATTTATGTATTTCAATTGACTTATTCTCAAACTTGGAACTCAAACTGGAACTCAAGCTTGCCTTTTCATTTTTCTCGCCATTTAGATCTTTCTCGACATTTTCTTCTCACTGTCTGTTGTGTTACCTGATGGTGTGTGTGTGTGGTAACACTGGACCAATAAATATGGGATAGTTGGCACCTTTGGATTTAACCCAAAGGGAGTTCTTCTTCCAAGGAGCTGACAAATAGAGACTATAGAGTGTAGAGAGGACCTAGTTCCAGTCTTGGGCTGCTGTCTCTATGATACGCTCAAAAAAGGAGACGAGGAGCACCAAGTACAATGACATTTTAAAAGCTTTAGTCCAAAAAATTTGTTTATTTGACAAAATGTCTTAAGAAAAGCCAACGTGTTTTTGGGAAATGCCTTCTGCTTCATAAGGGCTAGTGTACAGAAAAATGAAACATGATATACATCACCTCCTCCCATGCTCGCCTCCAGGACTTTTCCAAAGCCTCTCCAATCCTATGGAATGCCCTACCCCAATCTGTCCGCTTATCTCCTACTCTATTAGCTTTTAGACGATCCCTGAAAACTCTTCTCTTCAGAGAAGCCTACCCTACCCACACTTAACAACTGTATTTTCATTTTTTCCATCAGCTCATCCCCCACAGTTATTACCTTTTTGTTTTCACTTGACCCTCCCTTCTAGATTGTAAGCTCTAACGAGCAGGGCCCTCTGATCCCTCCTGTATTGATTTGTATTGTAAGTGTACTGTCTGCCCTCATGTTGTAAAGCACTGCGCAAACTGTTGGAGCTATATAAATCCTGTATAATAATAATAATAATAATATAATAATAATAATAATAATAATAATAATAATAATAATAATTTAAAAAAATAAGAGGATACAAAAAAAGAAAAAAATATAATAATTGTAATGGGTAATTGAATAATAATAATAATAATAATAATAATAACAATAATAATATACAAAATATATAATATCTCATTGTTATTCTAATCATATCCATGACTTCAGGTTAGTTTTATCTTCGTGCCAGTTACAGCCTTCAATTATTATATATTTTTGTAATATTGTTTATACTTTGTTTAAGTGTACAGAAAAAATGAAACATGATATACATTTAAAAACAAAAGACGACACAAAAAAAGAACAAAATATAATAATTGTAACGGGTAATTGAATAACAATAATAATAATAATATACAAAATATATAATATCTCATTGTTATTGTAATCATATCCACGACTTCAGGTTAGTTGTATCTTCTTGCCAGTTACAGCCTTCAATTATAATATTTAAAAAAAAAATGTTATATTTTTTTTTTATTTTACATTCATACATCTTTGGATACGTCTATGAGATTTATACAGAAGGGTGGTGCTGAGCTATTAAAACCAATGTGAAAAAATGTCGAAAGAGATCACAACTAATATAACAAAAATCTATAACATAAGTGGATGAACCTAAGAATCTTGAACATACAAAAACAATTCCACAAAACCAGGGTGAAAATAAGTGCTAATGATGAAGTGAATAATGCATGCAATATATTATAAAGTCCAATAAATGTGATATATTGTGCAGAAACACACAACCAAATGGTGACTGGTATCTCTTCTTTTAGTGCAGTGACACCTCTGTGCTAAATGGCCTCTCACCTTACAGCTGTAAGGTAACAGCATAAATAAACGTATATATATATGCCTATTAAATTATTGATTATTGATTTGATTTGTTCTATATGTGTCTTTATTTTAATATTCCTTGATATTACTACTAATAATATGGTCCTTACATAATATATACACTTTAGGTTTATGTGACCGGCTTTAGACTGTTTTACATATACAGAACATTATGGTTGATATATACATTATGTTAACATGTTTAATATATTTAAAGTATAAGCTACCAAATGTACTACTGTTATCTTTTATTATTTTTTATTAGACATGTGCACTGCCAAAAAATGTGTTCATTTTCATTTCACTCGTATTTTTTTTTTTTTTCGTTATGATTGCAATTCGTAAATTTGAAAATTCATAACTTTGTGAATTCGTAAATTCAAAATGAAAAAAATTCAAAAATTTGTAAATTTGAAAAATTTGAAAAAAAGAAGGAAAGTTCGAAAATTTGAAAGAATAACTAACTAACTAATAATAACTAACCATTAAATATTATAGGTCTTGGAATTTCCTTTCAAATGTGGCTGTTAGTGAATGTAATGAATATGAATTTACTGTATCCGAAGGTATGAATTATACAACATAATGAATGCCGCATCTAAACAAATGGAACGGAATGAATTATTAATAATAATAATAATAATAATAAAAAGTTTTTAAAAATATTGTTATCTATTATTATTAATTTGTTGCGTTACATTCGTTTCGATATGGCATTTTTTTATCTCGGATAATTCGTAACTTCGAATAAGTTCATACAGCCAAATTTGAAAAGAAGTTCCAATAATTTAATAGTTAGTAAAAGTTAGGTTATTATTTCAGATTTTCGAATTTACTCATTTAGAAATCTACGAATTTACAAATTTACGAATTTTAGCATATTCAAATTTACAAAAATTTGGAAAAATTTGTTAAACGGGTTTTTGTTAATTCTGATATTTCCGGATTAACAAATGTGTCAAAATTTGTTGAAAAACAAATTCGGGACAAAACAATTTGCACACGTCTATTTTTTTATTTGTACTTTTGTTTTTGTTATTACTGTGATTTATATTCTACAAATAACTGTGATGTTTATGTTGGTTATTTGTTGTATCGAGTTTTAATTTTCTCTATACTAGCCCTGATGGGGAAAGCATTTCCCTTTGAAATGCATTGGCTTCTCTTGAGACCCTTTGTCAAATAAAGAACTCTTTGGATTGAAGTAGTTCTAAAGCCTTAAAGCTTTTTATGCATCAAGGTAAAAAAACGTTCTATGCCACAGTATCCCCCCTAGCCCCCCTTACACTTACCTGAGCCTCATCTCGATCCAGGCCTCCACTGCTGTCAATCAAATTTGACAAATTAATTAGGCAGTGGTGCGCTGTTCTAATACTCTAATACCTCAATAAATACATAAAATGTGCATACTTAATAAATCCTTGTGTGGTCACATATAATTTCTAATATCAAAAAAAATCCAGTGGATGGACAAACAGTGTAAATAAACCACCAATTAGTGCAACAAGCAAAATATACTCTGATATATACTTACTAGAAATAAAAAAAGTCCATAATCCAAAGTTGCAAGTGGTTCAGTGGAAAAAAAGCAATCTACACCTCCAAATGGGTGAATACAGTGACTATCCTGATTTTCTTGCAACCACCTTCGGTAATGCATTTTCAACCACAAAAGCGGTAATGAGGAAAAGGGGGCATGGCCCTGGCAGTACTGCCACTGGTGTCGGTGGTTTTTATTTTTTTTATTTTATTCAGAGGCAGATGATCCTAGGTCAGTCATAGTAGGTGGTTTGGTGTAATTAATACTTTGTTGACCCTCATGGGCTCCTCTGCCCCTCCCCCTCCTCAGGGACTTGTAGTTCGGCCATCTGGCGAACTAGACACTGCGCATAGACCTCACTCCAAGGCCTGGAAAGGAGGGGTGGCGGGGTTGACATACAGAGGAACTGTCACCCCCTCTGCCCCTCCTATCCAAGTGCACAGGGGAGCCGCATGGGCCCCCTGGAGCATGGGGCCGGGTCATAATTGAGACCCCTGAGACCCCTATAGCTACGCCCCTGGGCATGACACTCTGACCATGGTACAGACAGATCATAACAATATCTATTAACAAAGGAGAGATTTTTTTGAGGTCCTTCCCTAAAATCTAGAACCGTCTGACTTTGAATATAAGTACAATTGGAAAGGGATTTGTCCCTTAATTCACCATTAGCTTTGAGTGGGGAGAGGGCCCTGGTGGGAGTTCACCCTTTAGTGCATGGTCACATGCAGCATAGGCATTTAGTCAGCTTTTTCAACAGGACATCCATGAGAATGACTCTTGGCAAGCCTCCCTCCAGCAGAGGAAAATTAAACATCTGAGTGTCTTGCAGTAGAAGCAATAAAACCCAAAGGGTAGGGCAGAAGGAATAGAGTGAAGAAGAAAAAAATGGTGGTGGGGGAGGTTAGGGATGGGTTTAGAAGGGGGGTTCCAACTAATCCTATACACCAAAAGAGTGTCTCTGTTGAAAGTGTCCCCAACTCAAGAAAGGGTTAAATAAGGCTTTTTTTGTAAAGTAGAGGAAGAGTAGAACTCCTGACATTTTTTTAATGGGTGGTTTGAGCATCCACAACATTTTCCAAAAGGTTTGTTGTGTGGACCACCAAACTAAGTAATGTGAGCTTAAGAAGTGCATATTGATGGCAGCTTTAAGGTCCCTCTCCAGACTGGGTGACACTCAGCTTTCATTTCTGGGTTAGAGCTTTGAATTAAACCATGCAGCACTGGTAGTCAAGATTATCATCTGTGAAGTGTTTGTGATGGTGCTGGATCAACAGAAGTGAGATATGGTTCTGGTGGATATACAATGGATTGCTGATCTATAATGAAGGTGTGCCTATCGATCTATAGTGATAGTGGATCTTGTCCTGGTCCTCGGCTGCTACCTCTATGTGGTAAAACATCTTGAAAATACGTCCCTTCCTAACCAATGACACTACAACGCTCCTAATCCACTTCCTGGTTATCTTTCGCCTTGATTACTGCAACTCCCTCCTCATTGGATTACCTTTACTTGGAATATCCCTTATTCAGGCCATCATGAATGCTGCTGCCCGACTCATCCACCTTACAAAATCACACAGCATCTGTTACCCCTCTCTGCCAATCCTTCTAATGGCTGCCACTCACCCAGCAAATGAAAGTCAAAATACTAACAGTAACTTACATAGCCATCCACAACTTGGCCCCCAGCTACATCCCTAACCTAGTCTCAAAATACCAACCAAATTGTTCTCTTCATTCTTTCCAAGTCCTCCTGCCCTCTAGTTCCCTTGTCTCATCCTCCCATACTCGCCTCCAGGACTTCTCCAGAGCCTCTCCCATCCTTTGGAATTCCCTACCCCAATCTGTGCGACTATCTCCTACTCTGTCCACTTTTAGGTAATCCCTGAAAACCCTCCTCTTCAAAGAAGCCTATCCTGCCTCCACCTAACAACTGTACTTTTATTTTTTCTCCATCAGATCATCCCCACAGTCATTACCTTGACACTCCCTTTTAGATTGTAAGCTCTAATGAGCAGGGTCTTAAATTTCTCTCGTATTGAATTGTATTGTAGCTGTACTGTCTGCCCTAATGCTGTAAAGTGCTGCGCAAACTGTTGGCGCAATATAAATTCTGTAAAATAATAATGATAATAAAAGAACGTTGTAAACACAGGGGTTGGTAGTGAAGAACACTTATTATAAAAGTTTATATCACTTTAACCACCTCCCGTCCGCAATATAGTCGAAAGACGGATACAGCGCGGACCAAATTTGCCAGGAGGGGGTTCACAGACGTCCTCCTGTGGTCGAGCGGCCTGCGCGCTCCCTATAGGGCATGTGCGATGCGCTCTGTGATCAGCGAGTCTATGAGACTCGGCTGATCACAGATCGGAGTAAGGGGTCGACCTCCGACCCCTTACCACGTGATCAGCTGTCAGCCAATGACAGCTGATCATGTGACGTAAACAGAGCCGGTAATCGGCTATTTCTTCTCCTCACGCTGGTAGCGTGAGGAGAAAAAAAAGAGCCGGTCACCGGCGGCTGTGAGAGGGACATCAGTACCAATCATGGAGAACCTCTGCAGAGGCTTCTGTGCCCACCAGCGCCACCTACCAGTGACCACAGTACCACCCATCAGTGCCCACAGTGTCACCTATCAGTGCCCACAGTGCCACCTACAAATGTCATCAATCAGTGCCTCATCACCAGTGCTGCCTATCAATACCACCTACCAGTGCCCATCAGTGCCAACTACCAGTGCCCATCAGTGTAACCTATTAGTGCACATCAGTGACATCTATCAGTGCCACCCATCAGTGCCACCCATCAGTGCCACCCATCAGGGCCCATCAGTGCCATCTTATCAGTGCCCATCAGTGTCGCCTTATCTCTGCCTATGAGTGCAGTCCATCAGTGCCCATCAGTGCAGCCCATCGGTGCCCATCAGTGCAGCCCATTGGTGCCCATCAGTGCAGCCTCATCAGTGAATATCAATGAAGGAGAAAAATTACCCGTTTGCAAAACTATGAAATGTTTTGTTTTGTTTTTTTTTAATTTCTGTCTTTTTTTTGTTTGTTTAGCAAAAAATAAAAACCCCAGTGGTGATTAAATACAACCAAAAGAAAGCTCCATTTGTGTGAAAAAAATGATAAAAATTAATTTGAGTACAGTGTAGCACGACCGCGCAATTGTCATTCAAAGTGTGACAGCGCTGAAAGCTAAAAATTGGTCTGGGCAGGGGGGGGGGTTTAAGTGCCCAGTAAGCAAGTGGTTAAGGTGTTTTTGAAATGTTTATTTATTAAGAACAAATAAATCCAACACATTTTAGGGGAAACGCCCCCCTTCGAGAAACAACAGGGTGTCACATCTAGGATCTTCATGCTAAAGGAAATTTCCATCATGCTCCTTCAAATTTTCTTGTCACTATGGCTTTGACCCTAACAACATAATATTATAAAATCGAGCGAAAATGAAAAATTTTGAATTAAATTCTATTAGTGTGTGGCCAGCTTAACGTGATTGCAAACGATCACCTTGTAAAGGCAAAACTTTTTGATAGATACAGAAAACCATTCTAAATACCTTTTTTCCCTTTTTTTTTATCACATTCCCCCTGTTCTCAGCTGCATAAGAGCTGGGGGGGGGGGGGTCAGGAGTTATCATTGGAGGAAAGCACACTGACTGAGTTCCCAGCATTGCTAGAGAACTGACCATGTTGTGCTCTCCTGCTTAGTGTGGTCAGTTTTTAATAGTAAAGCAGAGGTACTGGCAGGAACACCAGGGACTTCCCACAAAGGAATACACAGAGAACAGGATACTTTCTCATACAGGTACATGGTACAGCAGGCACATATCAAGAATATGAAGTGTTGGAGCAATAAACGCTTTAAGGCTCAGTTCACAACTTGGGATCCAAATTGTGAGACCCCAAGTCACATGACATGTGAAATTCTATGTTAGTAACCCGTCTATAGACACAGAGTGTATGTCTCGGTTCCGCCCCCCCCCCAGCGGCCGCGTCGTTTGGATTTGATTGACAGCAGCACGAGCCAATGGCTGCGCTGCTATCAATCTAGCCAATGAAGAGCCGAGAAGACCGGGCCGAGAAGAGCCGAGAAGCCAGCGCGTTCTCGACACAGGACTTTCGAGGGCTCAGGTAAGTAAACCGGGGGGGCCTGTAACTATCAGATGTTTTTTTACCTTAATACATAGGATGCATTAAGGTGAAAAAAAACGGAAGGTTTACAACCTCTTTAATAGGGTTCACCGTTCGGGTCAGAACTTTTTCTCTGTTTGGGAGTTCTGGTGCAAACCGGACAGGAGGGTGTTTGATCCATCCCTACTAGAAAATTGCCGTAGGACTGCCTGGCCTAGGTTGCAGAACCAGCTAATGATCTCAAGTTCACTTTAATACCCCAGTTAAAACAATTGCCCTCACTTAACAAAGTGGAAAGAATAATGATGATATCATAATAGAATAAATATTTTTATCATTTCTTTATACCCTTTTGCCTAGTTTATCAACTGTGACTTCTCATTTTACTTTCTGGATATTTATATCATTTTTTTCCATTCCCTTTGGATGCAATTGAAACATGTTTAAAATGCAATAAGTGATTATTAGATGTGATATTTGTAATCTGTATTTTAATATGAAGAAATTACTGCTAATGAAGCAGGAAAACTACACTGGCTGATTTCCTAAAAGTATACAGATTATAATTACAATTAAGGCACTGTGATTTCTTGATACCTCATTAGAGAAATAAAACAAAAGTTCAAAGGCACATTTAGAATCAATCTTACTGCATAATAGTTATTCATTTTCAAATAAGTTTCTGTAATTCAGGTTAAAGTTGTAACTCTTTTTTTTTTTTTTTCTTTTCTAATAATATGCATGCAGGAAATACAATAGTAAAATGAATAATAGAAAAATAGAAATTTTATAACTTTAATACAATAATTTATGTCACAATAAAAAAGGAAAAAAAAAAGATCTGTAGAACACGTACTTGTTCTTTGTGTTACTTTTTATGTCCTCTTCTATACTATCAGCAATATTATTATTTTTATCATCCATGGGTATATTATCACTATACAGCGCCTTGAAAAATTATTCATACCCCTTGAAATTTTCCACATTTTGTCATGTAACAACCAAAAACATAAATGTATTTTATTGGGTTTTATCTGATAGACCAACACAAAGTGGCACATATACAGTATCTCACAAAAGTGAGTACACCCCTCATATTTTTGTAAATATTTTCTTCTATCTTTTCATGTGACAACACTGAAGAAATGACACTTTGCTACAATGTAAAGTAGAGAGTGTACAGCTTGTATAACAGTGTAAATTTGCTGCCCCCTCAAAATAACTCAACACACAGCCATTAATGTTTAAACCGCTGGCAACAAAAGTGAGTACACCCCTAAGTGAAAATGTCCAAATTGGGCCCAATTAGCCATTTTCCCTCCCCGATGTCATGTGATTCGTTAGTGTTACAAGGTCTCAGGTGTGAATGGGGAGCAGGTGTGTTAAATTTTTTGTTATCGCTCTCACTCTCTCATACTAGTCACTGGAAGTTCAACATGGCACCTCACGGCAAAGAACTCTCTGAGGATCTGAAAAAAAGAATTGTTGCTCTACATAAAGATGGCCTAGGCTATAAGAAGATTGCCAAGACCCTGAAACTGAGCTGCAGCACGGTGACCAAGACTATACAGCGGTTTAACAGGACAGGTTCCACTCAGAACAGGCCTCGCCATGGTCGACCAAAGAAGTTGAGGTCACGTGCTCAGCGTCATATCCAGAGGTTGTCTTTGGGAAATAGACATATGAGTGCTGCCAGCATTGCTGCAGAGGTTGTAGGGGTGGGGGGTCAGCCTGTCAGGGCTCAGACCATACGCCGCACACTGCATCAAATTGGTCTGCATGGCTGTCGTCCCAGAAGGAATCCTCTTCTAAAGATGATGCACAAGAAAGCCCGCAAACAGTTTGCTGAAGATAAGCAAACTAAGGACATGGATTTCTGGAACCATGTCCTGTGGTCTGATGAGACCAAGATAAACTTATTTGGTTCAGATGGTGTCAGGTGTGTGTGGCAGCAACCAGGTGAGGAGTACAAAGACAAGTGTGTCTTGTCTACAGTCAAGCATGGTGGTGGGAGTGTCATGGTCTGGGGCTGCATGAGTGCTGCCGGCACTGGGGAGTTACAGTTCATTGAGGGAACTATGAATGCCAACATGTACTGTGACATACTAAAGCAGAGCATGATCTCCTCCCTTTGGAGACTGGGCCGCAGGGCAGTATTCCAACATGATAACGACCCCAAACACACCTCCAAGATGACCACTGCCTTGCTAAAGAAACTGAGGGTAAAGGTGATGGACTGGCCAAGCATGTCTCCAGACCTAATCCTTATTGAGCATCTGTGGGGCATCCTCAAGACGGAAGGTGGAGGAGCGCAAGGTCTCTAACATCAACCAGCTCCGTGATGTCGTCATGGAGGAGTAGAAGAGGACTCCAGTGACAACCTGTGAAGCTCTGGTGAACTCCATGCCCAAGAGGGTTAAGGCAGTGCTGGAAAATAATGGTGGCCACACAAAATATTGACACTTTGGGCCCAGTTTGGACATTTTCACTTAGGGGTGTACTCACTTTTGTTGCCAGCGGTTTAGACATTGATGGCTGTGTGTTGAGTTATTTTCAGGGGACAGAAAATTTACACTGTTATACAAGCTGTACACTCACTACTTTACATTGTAGGAAAGTGTCATATGTACAGTATATATATATATATATATATATATATATATATATATAGTGGGGACGGAAAGTATTCAGACCCCCTTAAAGTTTTCACTCTTTGTTATATTGCAGCCATTTGCTAAAATCATTTAAGTCAATTTTTTTTCCTCATTAATGTACACACAGCACCCCATATTGACAGAAAAACACAGAATTGTTGACACTTTTGCAGATTTATTAAAAAAGAAAAACTGAAATATCACATGGTCCTAAGTATTCAGACCCATTGCTGTGACACTTATATATTTAACTCAGGTGCTGTCCATTTCTTCTGATCATCCTTGAGATGGTTCTACACCTTTATTTGAGTCCAGCTGTGTTTGATTATACTGATTGGACTTACTTAAGAAAGCCACACACCTGTCTATATAAGACCTTACAGCTCACAGTGCATGTCAGAGCAAATGAGAATCATGAGGTCAAAGGAACTGCCTTTAGAGCTCAGAGACAGAATTTTTGCAAGGCACAGATCTGTGAAAAACAATACTTAATTGCAAACTGCGCTCCCTGTAAAGTGCAGATGACACACTCTAATATAAACAAAGTAAATGTAGTATAAATATATAGTGTCAATAGTGATACTCATGGGTAAATATCACCTAAGTGAAAACAACGAATAATCAAACCTCAAAAATTTGAAAAATCAAAAACAAAAGTGAAAGCAACAGTTCAAATTCAAAATGAGTTCAAAAAATTAAATTCAAAACTTATATTCAAAAAATTAAATTCAAAAAGTGTTCAAATAATGTTGAAATCGGCCTCCTGGGTGAATCCTCCTGGGGTTCAGCAAGGCATCAGACAACAGTAATCCACCACCATCACCGGCCACACAGCCTACTCACCAGATTGTGGTGACTCCCATGACAGGAGTCAAAGAACGCTTCAGAACAGCCAAGGAAACCCCACACGATCACAGCTTTGTTCAGGTGCTGGAACTCAGGTAACTCAGGTAACACTGTAAACGAACTCCCGGATAGAGATGGGTCATTGAAGACCATTAGTGCCATGTATGGGGAAAAGATGGCGCACCGCCTCCTTAAATACACACATCAATCAAAGGCTTCCAATCCGATGACATCCCGCCTTGCAGAGGGGTTAACCAAAATTGAAAAATAAAATTAAAAAAAAACACTGCCATCTTGTGGCCAGCAAGTAGAATATGGTTAAAAAATTCCTACAGTATCTAAACTGCCATCTTGTGGATAGATGCCAGATTACGCAACTAAATAAAATGAATAAATCAGAGTGCATAAATAAATACAATAAAATACATAAATAAAATAGAATGAAATACACTGGCCAGTTTTGCTAGGAGACAGGACTCTGTCTGGCTTCTTACCAGAATGTCCTAGATTCATCTATCGGCGTTCACCGAGTTTATGAAATAAATTAGCCCCGAATGTATTAAACCCCCCCAGGAGAGTTCCCACTTTCTGGGATCTCAAAGGGTTAACCCCTCTGCAAGGTGGGATGTCACCGGATTGGAAGCCTTTGATTGATGTGTGTATTTAAGGAGGCGGTGCGCCCGTTCATGCGATCCCTGATGATGGTAGAAAGCACTGACGAAACCGGTCGGACGCACCAAACGTGACACGCCATTTCCGTTCACAACGTAGTTTGTTTGTCTGCATGAACCCACACGTGGGTGATGCGGTTTTTAGCTTGTTTTTAGCCTGTCCAATAAATTTTGACATACTTCACGATGGGAGTTCATTCATCTTTTCCCCATACATGGCACTAATGGTCTTCAATGACCCATCTCTATCCGGGAGTTGGTTTGCATGCACCTAAGCAGCTACAGTGTTGCCTGAGTTACATGAGTTCCAGCACCTGAACAAAGCCGTGATCATGTGCAGTTTCCTTGGCTGTTCTTGAAGCGTTCTTTAACTCCTGTCATGGGAGTCACCACAATCTGGTGAGTAGGCTGTGTGGCCGGTGATGCTGGTGGATTACTGTTGTCTGATGCCTTGCTGAACCCCAGGAGGATTCACCCAGGAGTCCGATTTCAACATTATTTGAACACTTTTTGAATTTAATTTTTTGAATATAATTTTTGAATTTAATTTTTTGAACTCATTTTGAACTGTTGCTTTCAATTGTTTTGTTTTTGATTTTTCAAATTTTTGATGTTTGATTATTCGTTGTTTTCACTTAGGTAATATTTACCCATGAGTATCACTATTGACACTATACATTTATACTACAATTACTTTGTTTACATTAGAGTGTGTCATCTGGACTTGCACTTTACAGGGAGCGCGGTTTGCAATCAATTATTGTTTTTCATTTTTCATTACCATTATAACGTGCTGCTACTTAATCTATATTAGTTTAACCAGCTTCAATTTGCGGGGGTTGGTAGTTTTTACTATCTATTATATATAAGGCACAGATCTGCCCAAGGTTACAAAAAAATTTCTGCTGCACTTAAGGTTCCTAGGAGCACAGTGACCTCCATAATCCGACCAGAACCCTTCCTAGAGCTGGCCGTCCGGCCAAACTGAGCTATCAGGGGAGAAGAGCCTTGGTGAGAGAGGTGAAGAAGAACCCAAAAATCCCAAAGATAACAAAGACTGAAAAATTTAAGGGGGTCTGAATACTTTCCGTCCCCACTGTATATATTGTTAATGTAAAAATATCCAATGGGAACTTAAATATAGAAGGCAGAAAGCAGACTATGGATCTTGAAGATCTAGTTTCATGTACACGGTAGAAGCCAAACTGAAGAGAGGGCTTCCCTTACACCTCCTGTCCTGTTTCCCCTGCTGACAGGGTTTAGCAAGTGGCACTGGTGTCTGTGGAAGATCCTGGCCAGAAGATGATCTGGATAATGCAGGCAGGCCAAGGTCAGTTTTAGACGGGCAAAACCGATACGAAATCAGCAGTAGAAGATGGAGCTGGGTCAGGGCTAGAGCTCATATAGGAGGAACTTGCAGGTGCAGGATCCCGAAGCTTAGTCTACCTTGCAGAAAGTCAGTAACAACCGTATGGCTAAGGTGCAAAGTGAGGAAACAGAGGCAGTCCGGGGTCAGTATCAGACGGGCAAAACTGGTACCAGATCAGTAGACAGAAAATGGAATTGGGTCACAAGTCAGTGTCAAATGATGGAAGACCAGGATCAAGCAGAATAAGTACATAGACCAGGTCAGGCTATAGATGAAGAATTTAGGACTGGTCATGGATCACAAAAGCTGACGACCCCTCAGCAATTCTCCCAACTCCTGTAATGCCTTAAATAGGCCACTGAGCACCAAAACACCAGTGCCCAATGTGCACATTTTTGTAAATTTGTTTAGATTTTTAGGAAACTTTTTTTAGCAATAATTTTAATATTAATTGCTTACAAAGAATATATACTTCAAGCCATAAAATACAAATGATATTTATTTTTATCTTTTTTTCTCTGTACTTTTTATTTACCTTAGTATTTGTTTGGCTGTGTAGGAGTAGATTTAGCTTGCCAGCTATATAATCATGCCAGCAAAAGGGTTTTTTTTTCTTTCTATTTTTGAAGCTAGTTGTCCGGTCAAATAAATACTTAGATAGATATGTCATTTTGTAAAGTATATTTATTTTTAGAGGCTTTTTCGAGGTAAGCTCTCTTAACAATTTTAATGCACGTCTGTCTTACTCGCTTGTGACAGTTCTGAAAAATAAGCGAAATATGTGAAGTACAACATAAATTTAGCTTCCGTATTTAAATATCTGTAGCAACTTGACATTGGTTATTATGTAGAAAACGACGTTTATAATAAGAAAAATCACTTTTGCAAAAAACAAAAAAAACAAAAAAAAATTAACAAATTACTATTTAGGACATTTTATAGTTTAATATTTTTAAATATCTTTCTAAATAGCACATAGAATGTATGTATATGTATTGTATATAGCAGGGCTCAAAATGTCAAGTTCTGAGCCACTAGCTAGGCCTTAAGAGTTACACGCCACCAGTTGCCGCACCAACCTCTACCCTGCCCCTCCCCTAAGTCTGCCCCTGAACACGGCCTCATCAGTGGCCATCAGTGCAGCATATCAGTGCTGCCTTATCAGTGCAGCCCCATCAGTGCAACTTATCAGTGCCGCCTCATCGGTGCCCATCAGTACAGCATATCAGTGCAGCCTTATTAGTGCCCATCAGTGCAGTTTATCAGTACCCATCATTGCCGCCTCATCAGTGGCCATCAGTTTAGTATATCAGTACTCATCAGAGCAGCATATCAGTGCTGCCTTATCAGTGCAGTCCATCAGTGCAACATATCAGTTCTGCCTCATCAGTGGCCATCAGTGCCGCCTCATCAGTGGCCATCAGTGCCGCCTTATCAGTGGCCATCAGTGCCGCCTTATCAGTGGCCATCAGTGCTGCCTCATCAGTGGCCATCAGTGCCACCTCATCAGTGGCCATCAGTGCCGCCTCATCAGTGCCTATCAGTGCAGCCTATCATTGCCCATAAGTGGAGCCTATCATTGCTTATAAGTGCAGCATATAATTGCCCATTAGTGTAGCCTTATCATTGCCCATTAGTGCAGCCTTATCATTGCCCATTAGTGCAGCCTTATCAGTGATCATCAATCCAGCATGAAATTGCCCATCAGTGCAGCATTGAAGAACGGGAGGATCGGAGGAAACCATCAGGAGGATCTGGCAGCCGGATCACACAGAGCGGAGATCTTCTATTTAAATAGCTAGCCGCTGTCAAACAAAGTCCCACCTCCTGGACTGGCTACTCTAATAGACAGCACACTAGTCCAATGCCGATCCAGGAGGCGGGACTTCGCTGGCTATTCATATAGAAGCCGAGATCCCCGCTCTATGTGATCTGGCCGACAGATCCACCTGACATATTCCAGGCTGATCCCTTCTGGCAGAAGCAGTGAGTCCTTTTTTACAGGACATCTGAGCGGTCTGGGGGACAGGGAGAACCCCCCCTCCTCCTGTGAGCTGCTCTGATGGCCGCACCGCTTCTACCAGAAGCAATCAGCCTGGAACCTGTCAGCCCAGTCCTCCCCTGCTCCACACTCGCCCTCCACTAATCTCCACTTACCGAATACAAGCAGGCGAGTGGGAATTTTGAGGGCTGGTAAATAGGCAGAGATAGTTTGTGACGTCCTTGCGTATGTGGCTGACCGGGCGGCAATGCGGTTTTATGTTGTTATACATCAATGTTTGTGAGTACCATATATTGCAATACAACCATACTGTTTTTGGAGATATTGGGCCATGGTGTGATGTCACATGCCTGATGAAGTGGCCCTGTGAGGCTCCTGAAATGTCACAATTGTAATCATGTTGTGATCGCTGAATAAAGCTTTGTACCCATTCTGGGCATACATACATGTGCTGGTGGCATACTTCTTGCCTTGAATATATTGCGTTGTATACCCTAATGCCCTGTACACACGACCGGTTTTGCCGTCGGAATAAACTCCAAAGGTTTCTCTGACGGAACTCCGACGGAATTCCTCTCAAGCAGTCTTGCCTACACACGGTCACACCAAAGTCCAACCGTCCAGAACGCGGTGACGTACAGCACGTACGAAGGGACTAGAAAAAGGAAGTGCAATAGCCAGTAGCCAATAGCTTCCGTCTCGTACTTGATTCAGAGCCAGCGTCGTTTTTGATCCATCGGAACAGCATACAGACTAGCGGTTTTCCCGATAGGAATTGGTGCCGTCGGAAATATTTAGAACATGTTCCATTTCTAGGTCCGTCAGGATTTTCGAAAAAAAAAAAAACGATGAGGCATATACACAATCGGAATAAACGATGAAAAGCTTCCGTCTGATTTTTTCTTTCGGACATTCCGCTCGTGTGTACGCAGCATTAGATTAGCTCTAGTGTACTTTTTACGAAAATCTTGCTTTTCATAAACCGTTATGCAAGTATTGCTTGACAAATAAACTGTAACTACCACTATTTTATTCTCCAGGGTGTCCTCATTCAGAAAATATGAGGGGTTTAACTAATCTTGTGATATGAGTAAAAAAAAAAAATAAAGCAAAAACGTCTCTGGCAGCGAAAGGGTTAAAGGGCAAATTGGGTACAATTGTGAATATTGGGGCAATGTAGTAGAAAAACGGTTACCCTGAACAATATATTTTTATTAGATTTTATTGGGTTATCAATAAAAGTGATTTTAATTGTAAAGATTTAGTAAGGTCCACTATTGTTATAGTTTGGTCCAATTTAAAAAGATTGTGCTTGGGATGTGGTACTTTTCAATGTATTAACCCACTTCCTTTATAAAAATGGCTTTTCCATCTCAGGCTGGATAAGGTATGTTTTCCAAAGCTGCCCTAAAAATTCACACTCATAGTTAGTAGAAATTGTATTTTTGATTGTTTTGCTGCCTTTTTTGAGAATTCTACACAAGGGTTAAACACGGGTAGCAGCCTGTCTTGGCTGAGCAGCAATTTATTTCTCAGGTCTGGTCAGGTCTTCCTCTAAGCCGGCTGGTTGATTGCTCTTGCCTGCCACTGGAAGAAACTTCCTGAAGTAGAGTAGGAGGGTCAGCCAATGGGTTATGAATATCTATCTGACTTCAGCCAATCTCTGGGAGGGGGTACCCAGAAGGTGGCTGGGGAGAAGATAAATGTTTGGAAAGACTTATTCAGAGGGTTTCTCTCTTTTTTCTGAGCAGTTAAAAGTCAAGAAATACAGGGGGACTTTATATATGCTTCTGAGAACTGCATCACAATTGATTTATGTAAAAGTATATAATTTTATTGTGTATAATTAAATAACAAGTACTGGTGCCAAAAAAATGTGTATCACAACATGAGTACAGCTGCCCCTTTTCAAGGGAATAAATCCACCTTACTAAATAAGTTTTAAATTTAAAAGTCCGGCGCTAACACAAATAGTATATATCAATATGCAACTCTATACAATCATATTGTGCAAAATATTATTCCACAATAAAATAACGTATTCAATTATGAAAAAAAATCATTCGAAAAAAATAAGAAATCCAATCACTGTGGCAAAAAGAAATGATGTAACTGCGCATGTTTGTGGAATGGCAACAAACTACAGACCTCAAAAATCTCCATAGTCGATGTTTTAACATTTTTTTTACAGGTTACCTGTTTAGAGTTACAGAGGAGGTCTTGCACCAGAATTATCACTCTTGCTCTAACAATTGCGGTGATACCTCACATGTGTGGTTTGAACACTCTTTACATATTTGAGCGCGACTTACGTATGCGTTCGCTTTAGTGTGCGAGCTCAGAGGGACGGGGCATCTTCAATTTTTTTTTTCTTTTACTTTTTATTTTATACTGTCCCTTTAAAAAAAAAATAAAAAAATAATCACTTATATTCTTATTACAAGGAATGTAAGCATCCCTTGTAATAGAAATAAGCATGACAGGGCCTCTTTATTGTAAGATCTGGGGTCAAAAAGACCTCAGACCTTACATTTACACTTGAAAACAAATTTTTTTTTTTTTACATTTACTAATAAAAAAAATTGTCCCTTTAAGACGTCAGACGTTTCTCCAGTCCTCCAAGGGCATAGAATCGAGTGGGGGCCATCTTGCCCTCACTTGATTTCCTGCCCATCACTCCACGGGATCGGATCTTTTCCGCCGCTACCGGTAGCTCTGGAAAGCGGGGAGGGGGGGAATGTCCAGGAAGCGGCGGTAGGGGGGTGCGCCTCTCCCGCTGCCCATAAATGTGATCCAGTGGCGAATCCGCCGCCAAGACCACTTTTATGTGAAAGAGGATCGCCCACTGTTTAAAAAAATACCGGGATTATGGCAGCCTTTTAATACCAGGGTTATGGCAGTTAATTAATTGTGTTTATCTGCAGACTTCCCTACTCTACATCCTTTCAAAGTGCAGGATTTATAAAGCTTGTCTGAGCTTCCAGAAAACAGGAGGCGGAGAGCTGAAATTAAAGTCTGCAGGACTCAGTGAGGAGAGCTCTGAGAGCTGATTGGAGGGTAGGGTCAACCACGCCCCCCCCTTCTTGTCACAAAGCACACAGGAACAGTGCTGAGGCTGTCAATCACAGGATGTGTGCTGGAGCTCTCTCCTATGAAACCTTCTTTTCTCTTGCTGTCAGGAAAACAATTTGAAGTGACTCATGCTGATGACTGAGGAATAAAGCAGCAGACAGGAATAGCACTTAGTGTTCTTAAATGAGGTAAGTACACACTTTAGAGGGATATGCTTTGTTCTGAGGTTTACAACCACTTTAAATCATGGAGGAAATGCAGTGCACGTTCATTACCTGTTGTTATTTTCACACAATTTTGTGTTAGGTTAATATTTCTTTAAATCATTTTTTTTCTTGTTCATATTTCTTTTATTTTTTTTTTTTTTTACAGCAAGGTAGGCATGGTGTCGATGACTTTATGGAAATCAAAGAAAAGCACAGTTCTGAATGCTTGTTGACAACTGAAGTTTAAAAAGAAAGAAAAAAAAAAATCGCTCTAGTAAACATTATAATTGAGTCTGCAAAACAGTATTTGAGTGATCTTGCATGGCAATTTGCTCTGTACCTGTTGAATCTCAGAGCCTCCCGCCACCAATTTGGACAGGGATAAACAAAAGCGGTTGGTATTCTGAACTATGGCTCACAAGGGTATTTGGGTAATTTCTTATTAAAAAGTTTCCTCTGATTGTGTTCCCAGTGGAAATAACTGTACTTTGATTCTTTTGGCTTGCTCTCAGAATCGCTACGGTTGGAAGATGTTATAGTTGATAGAATGTATTTTGTCCTTAAAGCCCGGAGAGGCCGGGTGTTGGCTTCATGTATGCGCTGCTTTTTTAGCTGTATTAAAGAGAAGCATCAGCATGAGGTTCTCCCGATTCTGTCTGGGAAAAATATCTGAGCTCATTTGAAACCATTTTTTTTTTTTATGTATTTGTTTGTATGTATGTTGCAGCTTCCTGCGGCTTTCTGGTTTTGCAAAAAGCGCAGTGAACAATAAGGAAACACAATGAAATATACATAAAACCATGTACCTACCGATCCTTTGTATTACGCAAAGAATCTGTGTACTAAAGCTACATTTTTATATTTTTTTTTTTTACATTTTATATGCTGACTTTTTATTTATTCATTTATGGTTTTATCTTTTTATGTTCTTTTTATTATTTAGCTTTTAAGCAGAAATTGCAAAATAAAAAAATGGTATGCCTAGTATACCAGTACCTTGAAATTTACTTTTAAAATATTGTATTATGTCTGAAAGTATTTTAAAGTAGAGGTCTCCAAACATTTCAGTATGAGGGCCACATCTTATATTTTACAAACGTTCTTAGACTGAAAATAAATAGTTTTGTTATAAAGTGTTCCACCTTACATCCAGAAGTGCCCATAAGAGTTCCGCCTTACATCAAGGAATGCCCATCAGAGTGCCCCTTACATCCACAAGTGCCCTCCAGAGTCCTCTCTTACATGCAGTAGTGTCCATCAGGGCCCACTTTACACCCAGAAGTGCCCATCAAATCCCCCCATCCTTACATCTAGAAGTGCCCATCAGATTCCCCCGCCCTTACATCCAGAAGTGCCCATCAGATCCCCCACCCTTTAAATCCAGACGTGCCCATCAGATCCCCCTGCTCCCTTACATCCAGAAGTGCCCATCAGATCCCACCGCCCTTACATCCGGAAGTGCCCATCAGATCCCCCTGCCCTTAAATCCAGACGTGCCCATCAGATCCCCCCGCCCTTACGTCCAGAAGTGACAATCAGATATCCCTGCCCTTACATCCAGAAGTGCCCATCAGATTCCCCCGCCCTTAAATCCAGATGTGCCCATCAGATCCCCCTGCTTCCTTACATCTAGAAGTGCCCATCGGATCCCCCCGCCCTTACATCCAGAAGTGCCCATCAGATCCCCCCACCCTTAAATCCAGATGTGCCCATCAGATCCCCCCCACCCTTACATCCAGAAGTACCCATCAGATCCCCTCACCCTTAAATCCAGACGTGCCCATCAGATCCCCCTGCTCCCTTACATCCAGAAGTGCCCATCAGATCCCCCAGCCCTTAAATCCAGAAGTGCCCATCAGATCCCCCACCCTTAAATCCAGACATGCCCATCAGATCCCCCCCACCCTTACATCAGAAGTGCCCATCAGACCCCCCGCCCTTACATCCAGAAGTGCCCATCAAATTTCCCCGCCCTTACACCCAGAAGTTCCCATCAGATCCTCCCACCCTTACATCCAGAAGTGACCATCAGATCCCCCCGCCCTTGCAACCAGAAATGCTCATCAGATACCCCCGCCCTTACATCCAGAAGTTCCCATCAAATCCCCCGTCCTTACATCCAGAAGTGCCCATAAGAGTTCCCCCTTACATCTAGGAATGCCCATCATAGTGCCCCTTACATCCAGAAGTGCCCTCCAGAGTCCTCTCCTACATGCAGGAGTGTCCATCAGGGCCCATCTTACACCGAGAAGTGCTCTTCAGATACCCCCCCTTACACCCAGAAGTGCCCATCAGATTCCCCTGCCCTTACATCCTGAAGTTCCCATCAGATCCCCCCACCCTTACATTCAGAAGTGCCCATCGGACCTCCATTCTTACATCCAGAAGTGCCCATCAGATACCCCGTCCTTACATCCAGAAGTGCCCATCAGACCCCCCGCCCTTACATCCAGAAGTGCCCATCAGATCCCCCCACCCTTAAATCCAGACATGCCCATCAGATCCCTCCGCCCTTACATCCAGAAGTGCCCATCAAACCCCCCTGCCCTTACCCTTACATCCAGAAGTACCCATCAGACCCCCCCACCCTTACATCCAGAAGTGCCCATCAGACCCCCCCACATTTACATCCAGAAGTGTCCATAAGAGTTCCCCCTTACATCTAGGAATGCCCATCAGATCCCCCCGCCCTTACATCCAGGAGTGCCCATCAGATCCCTGCGCCCTTAATTCCAGACATGCCCATCAGATCCCCCCCGCCCTTACATCAGAAGTGCCCATCAGACCCCCCCGCCCTTACATCCAGAAGTGCCCATCAAATTTCCCCACCCTTACACCCAGAAGTTCCCATCAGATCCCCCGCCCTTACATCCAGAAGTGCCCATCAGATCCCCCACTCTTGCAACCAGAAGTGCCCATCAGACCCCCCCGCCCTTACATCCAGAAGTGCCCATCAAATTTCCCCACCCTTACACCCAGAAGTTCCCATCAGATCCCCCGCCTTTACATCCAGAAGTGCCCATCAGATCCCCCACTCTTGCAACCAGAAGTGCCCATCAGATCCCCCCCGCCCTTACATCCAGAAGTTCCCATCAGATCCCCCGTCCTTACATCCAGAAGTGCCCATAAGAGTTCCCCCTTACATCTAGGAATGCCCATCGGAGTCCCCCTTACATCCAGGAGTGTCCATCAGGGCCCAACTTACACCCAGAAGTGCCCATCAGATACCCCCACCCTTACACCTAGAAGTGCCCATCAGATCCCCCCGCCCTTCCATCCAGAAGAGCCCATCAGATCCCCCGCCCTTACATCCAGAAGTGCTCATCAGATACCCGGTCCTTACATCCAGAAGTACCCATCAGACCCCCCCACCCTTACATCCAGAAGTGCCCATCAGATCCCCCGCCCTTACTCTTACATCCAGAAGTACCCATCAGACCCCCCACCCTTACATCCAGAAGTGCCCATCAGATCTCCCCCTCACATTTACATCCAGAAGTGCCCATAAGAGTTCCCCCTTACATCTGGGAATGCCCATCAGATCCCCCTGCCCTTACATCCAGAAGTGCCCAACAGATCCCCCCGCCCTTACATCCAGAAGTGCCCATCAGATCCCCCGCCCTTAAATCCTGACGTACCCATCAGATCCCCCTGCTCCCTTATATCCAAAATTGCCCATCAGATCCCCCCGCCCTTACATCCAGAAGTGCCCATCAGATCCCCCCGCCCTTACATTCAGAAGTGCCCATCAGATCCCCCCCGCCCTTACATCCAGAAGTTCCCATCAGATCCCCCGTCCTTACATCCAGAAGTGCCCATAAGAGTTCCCCCTTACATCTAGGAATGCCCATCGGAGTCCCCCTTACATCCAGGAGTGTCCATCAGGGCCCAACTTACACCCAGAAGTGCCCATCAGATACCCCCACCCTTACACCTAGAAGTGCCCATCAGATCCCCCCGCCCTTCCATCCAGAAGAGCCCATCAGATCCCCCGCCCTTACATCCAGAAGTGCTCATCAGATACCCGGTCCTTACATCCAGAAGTACCCATCAGACCCCCCCACCCTTACATCCAGAAGTGCCCGTCAGATTCCCCCGGCCTTACATCCAGAAGTGCCCATCAGGTCCCCCGCCTTTACCCTTACAACCAGAAGTACCCATCAGACCCCCCACCCTTACATCCAGAAATGCCCATCAGATTCCCCCACCCTTACATCCAGAAGTGCCCATCAGACCCCCCGCTCTTACATCCAGAAGTGCCCATCAGATACCCCAGCCTTACATCCAGAAGTGCCCATCAGACCCCCCGCCCTTACATCCAGAAGTGCCCATCAGATACCCTGTTCTTACATCCAGAAGTGCCCATCAGACCCCCCCGCTCTTACATCCAGAAGTGCCAATCAGATCCCCCCCGCCTTTACCCTTACATCCAGTAGTACCCATCAGACCCTCCACCCTTACATCCAGAAGTTCCCATCAGATCTCCCCCCACATTTACATCCAGAAGTACCCATAAGAGTTCCCCCTTACATCTAGGAATGCCCATCAGATTCCCCCCGCCCTTACATCCAGAAGTGCCCATCAGATCCCCCCGCCTTTAATTCCAGACATGCCCATCAGATCCCCCCACCCTTACATCCAGAAGTGATAATCAGATCCCCTCGCCCTTACATCCAGAAGTGCCCATCAGATCCCCTGCCCTTAAATCCAGAAGTGCCAATCAGATCCCAAGCCCTTACATCCAGAAGTGCCCATCAGATCCCCCGCCCTTAAATCCAGACATGCCCTTCAGATCCCCCCGCCCTTACATCAGAAGTGCCCATCAGACCCCCCGCCCTTACATCCAGAAGTGCCCATCAGATTTCCCCACCCTTACACCCAGAAGTTCCCATCAGATCCCCCGCCCTTACATCCTGAAGTGCCCATCAGATACCCCCACCCTTACATCCAGAAGTTCCCATCAGATCCCCCATCCTTACATCCAGAAGTGCCCATAAGAATTTCCCCTTACATCTAGGAATGCCCATCAGATTCCCCCTTTCATCCAGAAGTGCCCTCCAGAGTCCTCTCTGACATGCAGGAGTGTCCATCAGGGCCCAACTTACACCCAGAAGTGCCCATCAGATACCCCCACCCTTACACCCAGAAGTGCCCATCAGATCCCCCGCCCTTCCATCCAGAAGTGCCCATCAGATTCCCCTGCCCTTACATCCTGAAGTTCCCATCAGATCCCCCCGCTCTTACATCCAGAAGTGCCCATCAGATACCCGGTCCTTACATCCAGAAGTGCCCATCAGACCCCCCCGCTCTTACATCCAGAAGTGCCCATCAGATACCTGGTCCTTACATCCAGAAGTGCCCATCAGACCCCTCCCGCCCTTACATCCAGAAGTGCCCATCAGATTCCCCCGCCCTTACATCCAGAAGTGCCCATCAGATCCCCCGCCCTTACTCTTACATCCAGAAGTACCCATCAGACCCCCCACCCTTACATCCAGAAGTGCCCATCAGATCTCCCCCTCACATTTACATCCAGAAGTGCCCATAAGAGTTCCCCCTTACATCTGGGAATGCCCATCAGATCCCCCTGCCCTTACATCCAGAAGTGCCCAACAGATCCCCCCGCCCTTACATCCAGAAGTGCCCATCAGATCCCCCGCCCTTACATCCAGAAGTACCCATCAGATCCCCCTGCTCCCTTATATCCAAAATTGCCCATCAGATCCCCCCGCCCTTACATCCAGAAGTGCCCATCAGATCCCCCCGCCCTTACATTCAGAAGTGCCCATCAGATCCCCCCCGCCCTTACATCCAGAAGTGCCCATCAGATCCCCCCACCCTTAAATCCAGACATGCCCATCAGATCCCCCCGCCCTTAAATCCAGACGTGCCCATCAGATCCCCCTGCTCCCTTACATCCAGAATTGCCCATCAGATCCCCCCGCCCTTACATCCAAAAGTGCCCATCAGATCCCCCCTGCCCTTACATTCAGAAGTGCCAATCAGATCCCCCCACCCTTACATCCAGAAGTGCCCATCAGATCCCCCGCCCTTAAATCCAGATGTGCCCATCAGATCCCCCTGCTCCCTTACATCCAGATTTGCCCATCAGATCCCCCCGCCCTTACATCCAGAAGTGCCAATCAGATCCCCCGCCCTTACATCCAGAAGTGCCAATCAGATCCCCCGCCCTTACATCCAGAAGTGCCCATCAGATCCCCCACCCTTACATCCAGAAGTGTTAATCAGATCCCCCGCCCTTACATCCAGAAGTGCCCATCAGATCCCCCCCGCCCTTACATCCAGAAGTGCCCATCAGATCTCCCCCTCACATTTACATCCAGAAGTGCCCATAAGAGTTCCCCCTTACATCTGGGAATGTCCATCAGATCCCCCCGCCCTTACATCCAGAAGTGCCCAACAGATCCCCCCGCCCTTACATCCAGAAGTGCCCATCAGATCCCCGGCCCTTAAATCCTGACATACCCATCAGATCCCCCTGCTCCCTTATATCCAAAATTGCCCATCAGATCCCCCCGCCCTTACATCCAGAAGTGCCCATCAGATCCCCCCGCCCTTACATTCAGAAGTGCCCATCAGATCCCCCCCGCCCTTACATCCAGAAGTGCCCATCAGATCCCCCCACCCTTAAATCCAGACATGCCCATCAGATCCCCCCGCCCTTAAATCCAGACGTGCCCATCAGATCCCCCTGCTCCCTTACATCCAGAATTGCCCATCAGATCCCCCCGCCCTTACATCCAAAAGTGCCCATCAGATCCCCCCTGCCCTTACATTCAGAAGTGCCAATCAGATCCCCCCACCCTTACATCCAGAAGTGCCCATCAGATCCCCCGCCCTTAAATCCAGACGTGCCCATCAGATCCCCCTGCCCTTAAATCCAGACTTGCCCGTCAGATCCCCTGCCCTTACATCCAAATGTGCCAATTGGATCCCCCACCCTTAAATCCAGATGTGCCCATCAGATCCCCCGCCCTTACATCCAGAAGTGCCCATCAGATTCCCCCGCCCTTACATCCAGAAGTGCCCATAAGAGTTCCACCTTACATCTAGGAATAGACATGTGCAGTTTGTTTTGTTCCGACTTGAATCTCGGACAAATTTTTAGTTTTCGGAAATTTGGATGTATTTGAATTTTTTAATTACAATGGTACCGAAATTCGAATTTGAATCAATTCAAATCAATTTCGAATAGTTTTCAAATTCCAATATTTTTCAATTTGTTTTCCAATTTCCAAAGAGAATAAAATAGAATAGAAAATAAAGGAATAGAATAGAAAACAATTATAATAGAAAAGAAAAGAATAGAAACAATAAAAAATAATAGAATAAAATAGAAAGACTATAACCATCTTTTGAAATTTGAATTTCAAATAGAATAAATTTGAATTGAATTACATAATAAAATAATAGAATAGAATAGAAATAAAAAATACATTAAAATAGACCATAATGGAATAGAAAATAGAATAAAAAAAACAATAGGATAAAATAGAATAGAATAGAATAGAATGGAATAGAATAGAATAGAATAGAATAGAAAAGAAAGAATATAACCATTTCCCAAAATTCAAATAGAATCAATTCGAATTTGAATAGAATAGAAAAGAATAGATTTGAATAGAATAGAAAATAACAGAATAGTATAGAAAAAAACAACAGAATAGAATATAATAGAATGAATATAAGCATTTTCCGAAATTCTAATTTTGAATAGGAAATAATAGAATAGATAATAGTGGAATAGAATAGAATAAACAAATAGAAAAAGGCCACTCGAGGCCACTCTGTGCAAAACGAGCTGCACAGTGGAGGTAAGTATGACATGTTTGTTATTTAAAAAATATAGAAAACGATCCTTTACAATCACTTTAACCCTTTCACGCCTAAGCCTATTTCTGGCATTTGTTGCTTACAAGTTAAAATCAGTATTTTTTTGCTAGAAAATTACTTTAAACCCCCAAACATTATTTATATTTCTTTTAGCAGAGACCCTAGAGAATAAAATGGTGATCGTTGCAATATTTTATGTCATACGGTATTTGCGCAGCGGTCTTTTAAACACGTTTTTTGGCGAATAAAGACACTTTCATTAAAAAATTGTAAAAAAATGACACAGTAAAGTTAGCCCAATTTTTTTTATCTAATGTGAAAGATGATGTTACGCCGAGTAAATAGATGCCTAACATGTCATGCTTTGAAATTGTGCACACTTGTGGAATGGCGACAAACTACGATACCTAAAAATCTCCATAGGTGGGGGCATGACCAAGATGGCGATGGTGCAGAATGCTTAGTCAGGGAGCTCTGCAGCCATCGCAGGGAATTCATCCTGATATCCCATCCTGATAACCTCCTAACTCATCCAAAGCACCTCCCGCTCTCCCCCTGCGGATGCGGACACGGAGCCGGTGGGATGTTTTGATCACAGCAGCCTGAGAAACACTCAGATTAGTCCCAGAGGTGCGGCCGTACATATGGGAGCGGTGAACAGTATGGCGACCCAAACGGACGGTCCGGAGCCCGCTCTCACGGAGCAGTGTAACTTTGCTGCCCTGATGCAAGCCATCACGGGCTGTCAGTCCTCCCTGTCTACCCTCACCACGAAGATAGACACCATGCAATTGGAAATAGGTCTCATCAGGCAGGACTTTGAGAAGGTGAGGCAGCGGGTTACTGAGGTGGAGCGCCGGGTGGGGGATACAGAAGACACGGTCAGAGATTACTCGGCTTCCCTGCATACCCTGCAAGTGAGGGTGAAACACCTGAAGGCGAGAGCTGAGGACTCTGAAAACCGAAATTGACGCAATAATTTGAGGATAATCGGACTCCCTGAGGGATCAGAGGGCTCTGACACGTCCGCCTACACGAAGCGACTACTCCGTTCACTACTCCCACAGGCGGCTTTTTCACCATATTTTGCTGTTGAGAGGGCCCACAGGATGCCACCGGCCCGAGGTCCTCCTGGGGCTCCACCCCGCACATTTATATTTCGGTTGCTCAACTTTAGAGACCTTGACCTGATACTTTGTGAAGCCCGCAAGATGGCGGACATCCGACATGAGGCGGCCAGTTTGATGTTCTTTCCAGACTCTTCGGTGGATACCCAGAAGCAGTGCAAGTCATTTGACGCGGTGAAACAAGCCCTCAGGGTCAAGGGAATGTGGTACAGTATGTTATTTCCTGCCCGGCTCCGTGTACAAGACAGCGAGAGTGTCCGGTTCTTTACGTCCCCTAATGAGGCCTCGCAGTGGTTGAACACTCTGCCCTGTTAATAGGGGTGATGCCATCCTGATACCTGCTATCTGCTCCCTGAGGATATCCCACTGTCTGGCCCTGTGGTTTGGTCTCGGGGAACCCCCCACTGACCAGATACTACTATCTATTGATCCCCTGGACTATTGTTCTGGCCTGGCAACAAAGTTTTCCCGGAATGAGGCCTGTGCTTAATATCGTGAACGGGGACCCCCATTCGCTTATTCTCCCCTACATGGCCTGATGTCTGCTGGGCACTCTACATGACAAGCGGCCCTCAAATGGGTGACGAACCTCCGCATTTTTGTCCTGGAGCAATATTAACTGCCCTATTTTTGTCCCACTTGCTCCATGAGGATGCGCTGGCAAGGGGGTGACCCCTTCGAGATAGATTGGTGGGGGAGCTGCTGACTAGGCCGCTGCAAGTTTTAGTTGCAGTTTATTTTAGTAACTGCTATCCGACTCTTCGATCAAGAGATGCAAAGTTTTGTTCAACTCACTCACCTTGTTCTGGATCTGTGTGTTTTCGGGGGCGTTATCTACAATTTAATTTTTCAAGTATGTGCCCCTGGCCTTGGCCGGGAGAAAAACTCTGAATTCCTGCTTGATGGCGGCATCTTCTTCAGACTAGAACTATTGTGCCTTGAGTAGATGTTATCTACTTCTCGTCCTCTGGTTCATGACCCCGCTTGGTCGATGACCATATCTAGTTTTGGGGAACAGGCGCACCCTGGTTTGGAGGGGGTGTGCGGGGAGGGGGGATTGAGTTTGAAAGGGAAATGTTAGGCAAGTTTTACACATGAATGTACACTGTATTGCTATATTGGTTTACAATGTTGGACACTAACCTATGCAATGATTCTTGATGTGCAGTGGGGGATGGGTTGGACTCTTTTCCTTAGGGGTCCAAGTGCACTCCTCCTGCAGGCTTATCCAAATTGTTTAGACTTCCCATGGCCCCCATAACGAAAATTTCATGGAACGTTCAGGGGATGAACTCCCGAATAAAACATTCGCTAGTGTTTAATTTTCTTAAACTGCACCGCCCAGATATTTGTATACTACAGGAGACCCACCTCACTGGAGGCCGGGTCCTTAGTCTTAAAAAAACGTGGGTGGGTCACTACTATCATGCCACCTTTTCCTCATATGCAAGGTTGGTAAGTGTACTTGTACACAAGGCCCTATCCTTTACACTGCTGGACCTGCGCTTGGACCCCAAGGGTAGATTTGTAGTACTGCATGTGGTTGTTGCAAATGTGCCCATGGTGATAGTGGGACTTTATATACCCCCACCGGCGTCACTACTGGTACTTCACAAAATTACTAAATTTATAGCAGGCCTCCCTGTTCAAATATGGATAGGCTGACGCCGGACAAGGCTGTGGCGTCCCCCTTATCTAGATGGGCTACCACGTTCGGTCTCACGGACATTTGGCGCTGGAAGAATCCCCTGCTAAGATCATTTACCTGCCGATCAGCTTCCTATAAAGCCATGTCTCGTACTGATTTGGTGCTCGCCACTAATACCATTTTTACTATGGTTCAGGAGATCTCTCATTTACCTAGGGATATATCTGATCACTCCCCTGTCTGCTGAACGTGAACCCTGCCCCCACTGACTGTCTTTGGAGCCTGTTCCGGTTCTGGGTATATGATGATCGTATAGCATCAGGAGCGGAAGTGGCTATGCGGGAATTCTGGACTGACAACCCGCCCGCTACAGCACCCACATCTAGTTGGGAGACATTTAAGTACCACGCTAGAGAACAATACCAGACTGCCATAAGTCACGCCCGATGTCAGACTAGGGCGGCACTGCTCCAGGCTGAACGGAGGGCTACCGACTTAGAAGCTCAATACTCTGCTAGTAGAGACGAGGTTCACAGAGTAGATCTGCAGTGCGCTGTACATGAAGTGACGCTCCTTCGGGTAGCGGCCACGAAAAAGCTGCTGTTACATCAATCGCAGCGTATATTCAAGCAGGGTGAGCGGACTGGAAGACTCCTAGCATGGCTGTCCAGAGAGCAATCAGTGACAACCACAGTGGCCAACATTAAAGACGCCTCGGAACAGTTGCTGTCTGATCCCAGAGACATAAATACCCGCTTTGCCTCATACTATGAGGACTTATACATGTCCAGAGTGCGTTACTCTGCAGATGAACTCCAAGCATACGTGGAGGCCATTGAGTTGCCCTCCTTATTGGAGGCGGCCTGTAAAGAACGTGACGCTCCGCTAACCCTTAAAGAGCTCCAAAACTCCATTGGCTCCCTTAAATCGGGAAAGAACCCGGGGGATGACGGATTCCCAGTAGAATTTTACAAGACACATGCTGAAACCCTTGCCGTCGGGCTCCTTGAGGTCCTATCTGCTTCCTTTGACTCTGCCTCTCTGCCCACTCCATGTCCAGAGCTGTAATTGTGGTGGTTCCTAAACCTGGCAAGGACCCTGAACTCTGCTCCTCATATAAGCCCATCTCACTCCTTAATGTGGATGCAAAGATCCTTGCAAAGGTTCTGGCAACCAGGCTCAATACAGTTATCCTATCACTGATACATGGAGATCAGACCGGCTTCATGCCGGGCAAAGGAACGGATATTAACCTGCGGAGATTGTTTACTGTGCTTGCAAGGCCGGCTGCTGAAGGGGAGACTAATGTGGTGGCCTCCCTAGATGCAGAAAAAGCCTTTGCCTCGGTGGAGTGGGAATACCTATGGCTCATTTTGTATAAATTTGGGATAGGAACTAAATTTATACAGTGGTTATGGCTTTTATACTCTAACCCAACAGCTAGAGTCCGTACAAACGGTGTCCTTACGGCTTCATTTCCCCTCCACCAAGGCACTAGGCAGGGCTGTCCACTCTCCCCGGCTCTTTTTGCCCTAGGGATCGAGCCACTAGCGCTGCTCCTTTCCTGCTTCCCCCCTCTGGCCTCCTCCCCCCCTCTCCCCTCTTTATTGCAGAACGTTCCTTGAGATCAACGTCGGTCCCCCAGTAGGGTGGGCTCCCCAATTTGTAAGCTACATCAATTCATGTGACGCTTTCAGAATAGATAGAGATTGGGAATGGTCCTTACTAGGGATGAGCCGAACACCCCCCGGTTCGGTTCGCACCAGAACCTGCGAACGGACCGAAAGTTCGCACGAACGTTAGAACCCCATTGACGTCTATGGGACTCAAACGTTCGAAATCAAAAGTGCTCATTTTAAAAACTAATTTGCATGGTATTGTCCTAAAAAGGGTTTGGGGACCCGGGTCCTACCCCAGGGGACATGTATCAATGCAAAAAAAACTTTTAAAAACGGCCGTTTTTTCGGGAGCAGTGATTTTAATGATGCTTAAAGTAAAAAAAAAAAAAAGTGAAATATTCCTTTAAATATCGTACCTGGGGGGTGTCTATAGTATGCCTGTAAAGTGACGCGTGTTTCCCGTGTTTAGAACAGTCCCTGCACCAAATGTCATTTTTAAAGGAAAAAATCTCATTTAAAACTGCTTGCGGGTTTAATGTAATGTCGGGTCCTGGCAATATGGATGAAAATCAGTGAGACAAACGGCATGTGTACCCCCCAGTCCATTACCAGGCCCTTTGGGTCTTGTATGGATATTAAGGGGAACCCCACACCCAAATTAAAATAAGGAAAGGTGTGGGGCCACCAGGCCCTATATACTCTGAACAGCAGTATACAGGCGGTGCAAACAAGACAGGGACTGTAGGTTTGTTGTTAAGTAGAATCTCTTTGTAATTTTGAACGGGTACATTTTTAACGTGTTTAGCTCCAGCCAAAAAATCTTTTTTAAGCTTTTTGGAAAACATAGGGAAGGGTTATCACCCCTGTGACATTTGTTTTGCTGTCTTTCCTCCTCTTCAGAAGATTTCACCTCACTTTTTGTCCCAATGGATTGGAAAGCATCAGTGGAAAGGAGAAATGTTTTTCCCATATTAACTCTTACAGGAGAGAATTTCCCTTCCTAGGGGTAGATTTCATCTCACTTCCTGTTGTCTCCTTCCGTTTGCAAGTAGGAGTCGTTTGTAAGTTAGTTGTTTGAAAGTAGGGTCCTGCCCTATATACTCAGCAGAAATTTGGGCATTAGGTGTTGCTGTGGCCACAACACTGTAAGCCCTCACAGGGCCCTGCTGTGAAATATTAGATCAAGAATTGTAATTACATGCCCCTGTTGAACAGGAGCTGAAAAATTAGGCCTTAGGCACTGGTGCTGGTGCCACAACACTGCAACCCCTCACAGACACTCTAGTTGGAACGCAGGAACGAGCCCTGCTGCAAAGTATTGCATCAAAAATTGTAATTACACGCCCCTGTTAAACAAGGGCTGAAAAATTGGGCCTTAGGCACTGGTGCTGGTGCCACAACACTGCAACCCCTCACAGACAGTCCAGTTGGAACGCAGGAACGAGCCCTGCTGCAAAGTATTGCATCAAAAATTGTAATTACACGCCCCTGTTAAACAGGGGCAGAAAAAATGGGCCTTAGGCACTGGTGCTGGTGCCACAACACTGCAACCCCTCACAGACAGTCTAGTTGTAATGCAGGAACGAGCCCTGCTGCAAAGTATTACATCAAAAATTGTAATTACACGCCCCTGTTAAACAGGGGCTGAAAAATTGTGCCTTAGGCACTGGTGGTGGCGCCCAGAACCAAAAATGTTCTTACAAGCTATCAGCGTGATGATTGAGGAGGAAGAGGATAATTACTCAGAGATAGTCACTCAGCATCAGCATAGGCAGTCTTTGAAGGGATCTGAGATTTCAAAAAAAATTATTCGGTTACATCAGCATCAGGTGCTTGGTAGCTGGTGGTGATCCAAGACTGATTCATTTTTATGAAGGTCAGTCGATCGACCGAGTCAGTGGACAGACGCACCCTGTGATCAGTTACCACGCCTCCAGCAGCACTGAATGTGCGTTCCGAAAGAACGCTGGATGCAGGACAGGCCCGTAGCTCAATTGCATACTGTGCAAGCTCTGGCCAGTGATCCATCCTCAAGACCCAGTAACCCAGAGGATTTTCGGTGGGAAAGGTGTCCAAGTCTGATCTTGCCCCTAGGTATTCCTGCACCATGTAAAACAGATGCTGGCGATGGTTGCTGGAACCGATCATACCTTGGGGCTGCGGACCAAAAAATTGTCTGAACGCATCGGTCAGACGGCCACCTTCTCCACCGCTCCTTCTTTGACTGACCGAAGCCTCAGCAACACGTTGTCCAGAAACAGGAGTTTGTAACCTCCCAGTCTCTGGGAACGCGTTGCACAGACCTTTCTGCAAGGCCTCCCGAAGATGTTTCATCCTCTGCTCCCTCTGGCAAGATAAGGTCCGCAACCTTACCCTTGTAACGTGGATCAAGGAGGGTTGCCAGCCAGTATTGGTCCTTCTCCTTGATACCACGAATACGAGGATCCTTACGCAGGCTTTGCAGGATCAGGGAGGCCATGCAGCGTAGGTTTGCTGAGGCATTCGGTCCGGAGTCCTCTGGGTCACTAAGGACGACATGGTCCGCAGCCACCTCCTCCCAGCCACGTACAAGTCCATGTGTTTCTTGGGACTGATCCCTTAAAGACTGCTGCCGATGCTGAGTGCCAGGCTCCACCTCCATACTGACACAATCTTCCTCCTCCTCCTCCTCCTCCTCCTCCTCTTCCTGTGTGATCGGCGGGCAACCAGGAACACTGTCTGGATAAAGGGGGCCTTGAGAGCTAAGGAAGTCCTCCTCTTCCTGCCTCTGTTCTGCCTCAAGTGCCCTGTCCATTATTCCACGCAGCATGTGCTCCAACAGGTGGACAAGGGGGACAGTGTCACTGATGCATGCACTGTCACTGCTCACCATCCTCGTGGCCTCCTCAAATGGTGACAGGACAGTGCATGCATCCCTGATCATGGCCCACTGGCGTGGGGAAAAAAAAACAAGCTCCCCTGACCCTGTCCTGGTGCCATAGTCGCACAGGTACTCATTGATGGCCCTCTTCTGCGTGTGCAGCCGCTGCAGCATGGCCAACGTTGAGTTCCACCTGGTGGGCATGTCACAGATTAGGCGGTTCTTGGGCAGGTTAAACTCCCTTTGGAGGTCTGTCAGCCCGAGCACTGGCATTATATGACCGGCAGAAATGCACACAGACTTTCCTGGCCTGCCTCAGGACATCCTGTAAGCCCGGGTACCTGCCCAAGAACCGCTGCACCACCAAGTTAAGGACGTGAGCCAAACAGGGCACATGGGTCATTTGTCCCTGTCGGAGGGCAGAGAGGAGGTTGGTGCCATTTTCGCAAACCACCATTCCTGCCTTAAGTTGGCGTGGCGTCAACCACCTCTGAACCTGCCCCTGCAGAGCTGACAGAACCTCTGCCCCAGTGTGGCTCCTGTCCCCCAAGCACACCAGCTCAAGCACCGCATGGCATCTTTTGGCCTGCGTACTTGCGTAGCCCCTTGAATGACTACGGAGCACCGCTGGTTCCGAGCAAGAGGCCATGGAGGAAGAAGAAGAGGAGGGGGTGGAGGATAGAGGTGTGTCACAATCATGAGCATTTTGGAGGCGTGGTGGCGGAACCTCCAACACTACTGCACCTTGTCCTGCATCCTTCCCAGCTGCCAGCAGAGTCACCCAATGCGCCGTGAAACTTAGGTAACGTCCCTGTCCATGCCTGCTGGACCATGAGTCAGCGGTAATATGCACCTTACCGCTGACCGCCCTGTCCAGCGAGGCATGAACATTGCCTTCCACATGCTGGTAGAGAGCCGGAATCGCCTTCCGTGAGAAAAAGTGGCGTTTGGGTACCTGCCACTGAGGAACCGCACATTCCACAAACTCACGGAAGGGGGCAGAGTCTACCAACTGAAAAGGCAGCAGTTGAAGTGCTAGCAATTTTGCCAAGCTAGCATTCAACCGCTGGGCATGTGGATGGCTGGGAGCAAACTTCTTTCGGCGGTGCAGCAGCTGGGGCAGGGAAATTTACCTGGTACAATCTGACGTCGGTGTACCAAAATCAGATTGCCCATAAGTACTTGGCTGTGACACACCTAATTCTACACCTTCATTCCTCTCAGTGCAGGTCTCAGAGAGGACTGAAGGTCTAGTGGGGTTGGAAATCTCAGCTGATGAGGAGCAAGGAGAGGTCCTCTTTGTTCTTTGGTGTGGGTCTTTTAGATACGCTTGCCAACGAACTGCATGGCAGGTCAACATATGTCTGGTCAAGCATGTGGTACCCAAGCAGGAGATGTTTTGGCCACGCGAGATACGCTTGAGACATATGTTGCAAATAGCAGCGGTGCGATCTGATGCACTCGTCTCAAAAAAGGCCCACACCAAAGAACTTTTTGAATAGCGCGCAGAGACTGCAGTGCCCTGCACATGTGGAGCTTTGGGGTGTGATGCAGTCAATGTGCTGCCCTTAGGCTGGCCCCTGGAGGGCATCCTGCCTCGTTGGTGATGTGCCGCCTCCTCCTCCTCCTCCTCCTCCTCTCTCCTATCAGCACCCACGTTGAGTCAGTGACCTCATCATCCCCTCCCTCCTCACCACTGGAGCAAACCTGGCAGTATGCTGCAGCAGGGGGAGCATGACTGCCAGATTGCTGTCCTTCTTGGGCACCCCCTCTGTCCGTGCTCATGTTACTGCCTTCATCGAGCTCAGTATCATCATCAGAGCCTTCCAAATGCTGGGCATCCTCCTGGAGCATGTACCCAGCACTGTGGTCAAACAGTTCGAGGGACTCCTCAGGAGGACATGGTGGGGCTAGGGAAGGAGTCACTGATGACATTGAGCCGAGGGAAGAGGCCTCTGCTTTGCCAGACAAAGTACCCTGGGCATGGGTGAGAGAGGATGAGGAGGATGAGGACGGCTTGGTCATCCACTCGACCAAGTCTTCTGCATGTTGCGGCTCAACATGGCCAGCTGCCGAAAAAAAGGCCAAGCGTGTCCCATGGCCACGTACTGATGAGGATGCACCGTCTCCACGACCAGCACTAGACACAGAGCCTGCTTGCCCTCTCTTATTGGCTTGTGACTGTCTGCCTCTCCTTCTTGGCCTTCCAGACATACTAATGGCCTGTAGCTGCACTAAGCTGGGATATATATATATATATATATATATATATATATATATATATATGTACTGATACTGCAGCTAGCAAAATCAACTGCCTGCCTGTAGTATGAGAACACCACCAACCTTCTACAGGTAGCTTTAGCTGAACACTGTGAGGTGGATGCACCCCACTAACTTGTAGGTTTAGCTGAACACTGTGAGCAGGACGCACTGCACTAACTGTAAATAGTCTAGCTGCCTGACTGTGGTACTAATAGGATCAAAAGAACACCAGCAATTTTCTTCAGGTAGCTGTATTTACTGTAACAAGACAAGCCTGCCTGTCAGTAAGAAGATAACAGAAACGGATCTAGCTGAACACTGTGAGCAGGACGCACCCCACTAGCTTGTAGGTTTAGCTGAACACTGTGAGGTGGACGCACCCCACTAACTTGTAGGTTTAGCAGAACACTGTGAGCAGGACGCACTGCACTAACTTGTAGGTTTAGCAGAACACTGTGAGCAGGACGCACTGCACTAACTGTAAATAGTCTAGCTGCCTGACTGTGGTACTAATAGGATCAAAAGAACACCAGCAATTTTCTTCAGGTAGCTGTATTTACTGTAACAAGACAAGCCTGCCTGTCAGTAAGAAGATAACAGAAACGGATCTAGCTGAACACTGTGAGCAGGACGCACCCCACTAACTTGTAGGTTTAGCAGAACACTGTGAGCAGGATGCTCTGCACTAAATGTAAATAGTCTAGCTGCCTGACTGTGGTACTAATAGGATCAAAAGAACACCAGTAATTTTCTTCAAAATACTGTAACAAGACAAGCCTGCCTGTCAGTAAGAAGATAACAGGAACGGATCTAGCTGAACACTGTGAGCAGGACGCACTGCACTAAATGTAAATAGTCTATCTGCCTGACTGTGGTACTAATAGGATCAAAAGAACACCAGTAATTTTCTTCAAAATACTGTAACAAGACAAGCCTGCCTGTCAGTAAGAAGATAACAGGAACGGATCTAGCTGAACACTGTGAGCAGGACGCACTGCACTAAATGTAAATAGTCTAGAAGATAACAGGAATGGATCTAGCTAAACTGAATACAGTGTATATATATATATATATATATATATATATATATATGCAACACCTGGGATGCATATATATAGACAATACACTTTAAGTGCAGCTAACTGACTGACTGTCCTGCCTAATCTAGCTAACTCAAATGAAATAACTCTGTCTCTCTCTCTCTCTATTTCTCAGAACACCGGAACACACTGCACAGGGCCGCCGTGCAGGCGGCCTTATATAGTGTGGGGCGTGTACTAAAACCCCTGAGCCATAATTGGCCAAAGCCTCCTTGGCTTTGGCCAATTACGGCTCTCTGTTAAGGCGGCGCTGTGATTGGCCAAGCATGCGGGTCATAGTGCATGCTTGGCCAATCATCAGCAAGCAATGCACTGCGATGCCGCAGTGAATTATGGGCCGTGACGCGCCACACGAATTTGGCGCGAACGGCCCATATCGTTTGCAATTCGACGAACGATCGAACAGCCGATGTTCGAGTCGAACATGGGTTCGACTCGAACACGAAGCTCATCCCTAGTCCTTACACTAAAATGGCTGGATAGCAATATGGATAACGTGAGTCCCTGCCTAAACTATACTTCTGAGGTTATACCACTATGAATCATATATCCTGTTATATGTGCTCCTGTATGTGATATATATCTTGCATTTCCAAGTGTAATGTGTAGTTCATTCAATAAACATTACCTGTGTTTAAAAAAAAAAATCTCCATAGGCGACGCTTTAAAAAAAAATTAACGGTTACCAGGTTAGAGTTACAGAGGAGATCTTTTTATAGAATTATTGCTCTCACTCGATCTTGGCGATACCTCACACGTGTAATTTTAACACCGTTTACGTTTGCAGGCGCGCCTTACATTTTCCTTGTTGTGCGAGCACGCGGGAACGGGGCTGTATTAAAATTTTAATTTTTTTTTTCTTCATTTTTTTTTTTTACATTGTCCCTTTAACCGCTTCAGCCCTGGAAGAATTTACCCCCTTCCTGACCAGAGCGTTTTTTGCAATACGACACTGCGTCGCTTTAACTGACAATTGTGAGGTCGTGCGACGTTGCACACAAACAAAGATGACGTCCTTTTTTTCCCCACAAATAGAGCTTTCTTTTGGTGGTATTTGATCACCTCTGCGGTTTTTATTTTTTGCGCTATAAACAGAAAAAGAGTGACATTTTTGAAAAAAAAGCAATATTTTTTACTTTTTGCTATAATAAATATCCCCAAAAAATATATATAAAAACATTTTTTCCTCAGTTTAGGCTGATACGTATTCTTCTACATATTTTTGGTAAAAAAAATCGCAATAAGCGTTTATTGAATGGTTTGCGTAAAAGTTATAGTGTCTACAAAATAGAGGATATATTTATGCCATTTTTATTAATATTTTTTTTTTCTAGTAATGGTGGTGATCAGAGATTTTTATTGTGACTACGACATTATGGCGGACACTTTTGGTGCTACTTTGGGACCATTCACATTTATACAGCGATCAGTGTGATTAAAAATGCACTGATTACTATATAAATGTGACTGGCAGTGAAGGGGTTAACCAGGAGGGGGCGCTGCAGGGGTTAAGTGTGTCCTAGGGAGTGGTTCTAACTGTGGGGGGGATGGGCTATGTGTGACATGACACTGATCACTGCTCCCGATTACAGGGAGCGGTGATCAGTGTCCTGTCACTAGGCAGAACGGGGAGATGCTTGTTTACATCAGCATTTACCCGTTCTTCCTCTCCGTGAGACAATTGGGGGTATACCCACAGACATCAAGTCCGTGGGACCCACAGTCGGGCTCACGGAGCTTGCAGCGGGTGTGTCTGCTATCCGGACCTCGCAAGATCACTTACAATAACGTGATTTCGCGCAGCAGAGCCAACCTGCAGCAGTAAAACTGCGGCGGCTGGTCCGCAACCGGTCAAAAAAATAAATATGTAGTATTAGTATTTAGATCTCCAAAATTGATGATTCTGAATACTGTAATTTTTTTAAAATCGGTGCCATTGGCAGCGGAGTAAACTGGAAGTGACGTGACGTTGTTTCCGGGATTTTACATCGGAAACCTGATCTGATCTAAACCTGGCTTCGTTCAGGTCTCAGCCTACCAGCGGATGTGGCGGCTGGTAGCTTGGGTCTCCCGGTGGGACGGGAGGCCCCGGGAAGAGCGGCGGAAGGTGGCGGGAAGGGGGCCGCATCGGTTGTTATCACTAAAGAGCCAACCGCCCGCTTTAAAAAATAACGGTACCAGGATGATGCCTGCAGCTTCAGGCATCATCCCGCTATTTCCCCTTTCAAGCCATGAACAGAAATTTGCGTACGGTCGGCATGAAGTGATCCCAGATAGTGAGCAATTGTGCTGCATGTTTGAAAATGACTTGCTAAGCTATTTCTAGCAGAAGGACAAGGTGAGCCAAACTAAGTGCAGCATGTATAGAACTTTTTTTTGGAGGATAAAAGAAAGCAAAATGGCTACTCAGAATGTAAGTGAGAATCAGGCATATAAACAGGTAAACCAAACAAAAGAACTCGCTGCTCCAGGTGAGACAGAAAGCCTAATGATATCACGGGTGCCCGCCACGGCTCGCCTCCGCATACGATCAACACTGAAGAAATGGCTGCACTCCAAGATCCATCAAAATTCTTGTTTAATAAACGAACATCACAAGTGTTACAAACAGTTCAAATGGTAGACGCATTTCGCACACTAACAGGTACGCTTATTCATTACGAACTGCCAAGGTGGAAGTGCAGAACGCCCTAGATGTTTAGCTTGGCTGGGTACTGTACGTCCTTGGAGAAATCAGGTGGAAGTGCAGAACGCCCTGGATGTTTAGCTTGGCTGGGCACTGTACGTCCTTGGAGAAATCAGGTGGAAGTGCAGGAAGCCCTGGATGTTGCCTGGGCACCGTATGTCCTTGGAGAAGCCAGAGACCTAGAACCGGAAGGGCGAACCAGCATGGAACACAAACTCGATGATTTCCGTGTGCCAGAAGTGACGTGTGGACGTGTCCGCTTTTTCCTCGGATCTCTTCTCCGAGGGCGTACCGAGCCCAGCCAAGCTAAACATCCAGGCCGTTCTGCACTTCTACCTTGGCAGTTTACCAGACACTGCTGGGACCCCTCTATGCTACCGTGGACCGCACGGTGAACATGGACTCCACTGTTACCTGTTTACATGCTTGATTCTCACTTACATTCTGTGAGTAGCCATTTTACCTTTTTTTATTCTCCAATAAATTGTTCTATACATGCTGCACTTAGTTTGACGCACCTTGTCCTTCTTCTGCTTGTCTTCCAGAGTTTTTGCTTCTACTTCCAAGGGAGCTGCCGCTGGTGCAAGGAACTTTAAAATCCCCCTCCCCACTATTTCTTTTTACTCATTGCCAGGACTATTAATTTATATATATATATATATATATATATATATATATATATATATATATATATATATATATATATATATATATATATATATATATATATTTGTTTATCTATTAACTCTGATTGCTGCCATAATGTTTGGTTAGTCTTTGCGGTCTCTCTTCCTTTTCTGCGAAGCTATTTCTAGACTTGCCGGGCTTCACAAGTTTGTTGCACAATTGCAATATTATTAGGAAGAGAACACCAGCAATTGTCTGCAGTTAGCTTTAGTTGCACAGTGTGCACAAGATACAGTACACTGACTGAAAATACTGCAGCTGGCTGCCTGTAAGTATATTAGGAAGAGAATAACAGGAACGGATCTAGCTAAACTGAATACAGTGTGTATATATATATATATATATATATATATATATATATATATATATGTTTATCTACCCTGTTTCCCTGAAAATAAGACCTAGCGTGATTGTCAGTGAGGGCTGCAATAAAAGCCCTACCCCCCAAATAAGCCCTACCCTGTTTCCATGAAAATAAGCCCTACCCTGAAAATAAGACCTACAAGGACTTTAACTAGGGCTTATTTGGGGGGTAGGGCTTATATTTTAGCCATCACCGACAATCACGCTAGGTCTTATTTTTGGGGGAAACACGGTATTAACTCTGATTGCTGCCATAATGTTTGGTTAGTCTTTGCGCCGTCTCTTCCTTTTCTGCTAAGCTATTTCTAGACTTGCCAGGCTTCACAAGTTTGTTGCACAATTGCAGTAAGTCCTCATTGCATGACTCCAGATCAACTTTCATTGCAAACATTCTGCAAGTCTGGTTCAGTTATGTTGTGTAATAGTCATCCCACCACAGGGGGTCGCTGTGGCTGAATTTTCATGCTGTAGACTTGCAGAGCTCTTGCTGTAGACTCACCACTGCAACTTTGCTCTTGCTAGAGACCTGTCATGCAAAATTGCTACAACATGGAAAAGTGTCAACTAGAACTTGTGCTTCAAGTGCTCTGCAAGTGTAAAACTTGCCACTGAAAATGTGCAACAAGTTAACAGACTTACATTTCGACACTGCCACACATTTGGGGCAAGTTGTCCTTGCTCTGTGGGATGGCAGCAAGTAGAAATACAGTACAACCGTATTAATAAGCTGAATTCTGGTGTAGCTCCCAAATCTACCAGATATCCCAATTTATTACAATGACTGCAAGAGGAAGAGCGGGCAATTGATTGAAAAATCATACACATGCCATCGAAGGGAGGAGGGTGGTGGTGGGGGGGGGGGGGCATTCGGCGCTGCACATTCTTCTAAATGCCATCACATTTTTGGTTTATGGCTCTGCTTACCTTGCACAACAATCCATTATTTTCCTTGGTAAATTGTTTCCTGTTTGTCTGATTAGGAATGCAAACTGAGCTCTAAATGAGCTGTGATTGACACATTGTTGACAAGACCTTTCCTTTATAAAGTCTCTACATGTTATGAGTGCAAAAGGTCTCAAGAGATTTAGCTTCAAGGCTGTTCTGTCACAACTGCGTTAATCAGACAATGTGCCCCCTGGTGGTGATAAGGAAAAGGAAAGCCCCGCAGCGGCGCGAGATTGAATAATGCCCATTTCAATTCTTCAAGAGCTTTGACGGAGCCAATTTTAATTAGCAAACTTGTGATATCACAAGCAATTGTAATTCCAATTATTTGTTTGCTGAAGGCAAATTTTGCTACTCTAAATTAGGAACTCATGTAAATAGGCTAATTAATATAGTTTTGCGGTATGCTGCTCAAAGAAAACAAAAACAAATATGTCAT